>NW_027667218.1:602500-790024 GCF_963924665.1 Micromys minutus
CCCCAAATAAGGAAAATTTCAGCATTTTTACCTACAAATAAGTGGAATTTCTGAATTTTGGCACAAAATATTAGTAATTTCTGCCTTTTTGCCCCAAAATAAGGAAAATTTCTGCCTTTATTCTCTGAAATAAGTGAAATTTCTGCAATTATGCCACAAAATAAGTGAAATTTCTGCAATTTTGCCCTAAAATAAGGGAAATTTCTGGAATTTTGCCCCAAAATAAGTGGAATTTCTTAGTTTTGCCCCCAAATAAGGAGAATTTCTGCTTTTTTGCCCCACAATTAGTGAAATTTCTGCAATTTTGCCCTAAAATAAAAGAAATTTATGCAATTTTTCCCCATAATAAGGGAAATATCTGCAATTTTGCCCCAAAATAATGGGAATTTCTGTTTTTTGCCCCACAATTAGGGAAATTTCTGCAATTTTGCCCCAAAATAAGAGAAATTTCTGCCTTTTTGCCCCCAAATAAGAAAAATGTAAGCCTTTTTACTTCAAAATAAGGAGAATTTCTGCATTTTTGCTACAAAATATTAGGAATTTCTGCCTTTATGCCCCAAAATAAAGAAAATTTCTGCCTTTTTTCTCTGAAATAAGTGAAATTTCTGCAATTTTGCCCCAAATAAGTTGAATTTCTGAGTTTTGCCCTAAAATAAGGAGAATTTCTATCTTTTTGCCCCAACATATAAGGAATTTCTGCCTTTCTGCCGCACAATTAGGGGAATTTCTGCAATTTTGCTAAAAATATGGGGAATTTCTGCCTTTTTGCCCGAAAGTAAGGGGAATGCATATTTTTTTGCCATATAAAAGGGAAATTTCCTCATTTTTGCTCCAAAATAAGGGGAATTTCTGCCTTTTTTCCTCTAAATAAGTGGAATTTCTGTCTTTTTCCCCCAAAACAAAGGGAATTTCTGTCTTTTTTGCCCCCAAATAAGGGGAATTTCTGACTCATTACCCTCAAATAAGTGAAATTTCTGCAATTTTGTCCCAATATAAGGGAAATTTCTGCCTTTTTGCTCTCAAATAAGAAGAATTGCAGCCTTTATACCTCAAAATAAGGGGAATTTCTGCATTTTTGCCACAAAATATATGGAATTTCTGCCTTTTTGCCCCATAATAAGAAAAATTTCTTCAATTTTGCCCCAAATAAGGGAAATTTCTGCAATTTTACCTTAAAATAAGGTAAATCCTGCAATTTTGCCCCAAAATAAAGAAAATTTCTGGAATTTTGCCCCAAAATAAGGGGAATTTCTGATTTTTGCCCCAAAATATCGGGAATTTATGCCTTTTGCCCCAAAATTATGGGAATTTCTGCAATTTTGCTCCAAAATACTGGGAATTTCTGCTTTTTTGCCTGAAAATAAGGAGAATGCATACCTTTTTGCCATAAAAAAGTGAAATTTCTTTATTTTTGCTCCAAAATAAAAAAAAATTCTGCCTTTTTGCCTCTAAATAAGTGGAATTTCTGTCTTTTTCCCCCAAAACAAAGAGAATATCTATCTTTTTTGCCTCAAAATAAGGGGAATTTCTGACTTATTACCCTGAAATAAGTGAAATTTCTGCAATTTTGCCCCAAAATAAGTGGAATTTCTGAGTTTTGCCCCAAAATAAGGAGAATTTCTGTCTTTTTGCCCCAACTTATAGGGAATTTCTGCCTTTTTGCCCCACAATTAGGGGAATTTCTGCAATTTTGCTCCAAAATATGGGGAATTTTTGCCTTTTTGCCCGAAAATATGGGGAATGCATAACTTTTTGCCATATAAAAGGGAAATTTCTTTATTTTTGCTCCAAAATAAAAGGAATTTCTGCCTTTTTGCCTCCAAATAAGTGGAATTTGTGTCTTTTTCCCCCAAAACAAAAAAAATTTCTCATTTTTGCCCTTAAATAAGGAAAATTTCTGACTTATTACCCGGAAATAAATAAATTTTCTGCAATTTTACCCCAAAATAAGGGAAATCTCTGCCTTTTTGCCCCCAAATAAGGGGAATTTCAGCCTTTTTACCTCATAATAAGGAGAATTTCTGCATTTTTGCCTCTAAATAAGTGGAATTTCTGTCTTTTTCCCCCAAAACAAAGGGAATTTCTGCCTTTTTTCCCCCAAAATAAGGAAAATTTCAGACTTATTACCCTGAAATAACTGAAATTTCTGCAATTTTGCCCCAATATAAGGGAAATTTCTGCCTTTTTGCCCCCAAATAAGGAAAATTTCAGCATTTTTACCTAAAAATAAGGGGAATTTCTGAATTTTGGCACAAAATATTAGGAATTTCTGCATTTTTGCCCCAAAATAAGGAAAATTTCTGCCTTTTTTCTCTGAAATAAATGAAATTTCTGCAATTTTGCACCAAAATAAGTGAAATTTTTGCAATTTTCCCCAAAATAAGGGAAATTTCTGGAATTTTGCCCCAAAATAAGTGGAATTTCTGAGTTTTGCCCCAAAATAAAGAGAATTTCTGTCTTTTTGCCCCAACATAGAGAAAATTTCTGCCTTTTTGCACCACAAGTAGTGAAATTTCTGCAATTTTCCCCTAAAATAATAGAAATTTCTGCAATTTTTCCCCATAATAAGGGAAATTTCTGCAATTTTGCCCCAAAATTAGGAGAATTCCTGTTTTTTGCCCCAAAATTAGGGAAATTTCTGCAATTTTGCCCCAAAATAATGGAAATTTTTGCCTTTTGCCCCAAAATATTGGGAATTTCTGCCTTTTGTCTGAAAATAAGAAGAATTAATACCTTTTTTCCATAAAAAAGAAATTTCTTCTTTTTTGCTTTAAAATAAGGGAAACTTTTGCCTTTTTGCCTCTAAATAAGTGGAATTTCTGTCTTTTCCCCCCAAAACAAATGAAATTTCTGTCTTTTTTGCCCCAAAATAAGAAAAATTTCTGACTTATTACCCTGAAATAAGTGAAATTTCTGCAAATTTGCACCAAAATAAGGGAAATTTCTGCCTTTTGCCCCAAAATATGGGGAATTTCAGCATTTTACATCAAAATAAGGGAAATTTCTGATTTTTGCACAAAAATATGGAGAATTTCTGCCTTTTTGCCTCAAAATAAAGGGAATTTCTGCATTTTTCACCAATATTGGGGGAATTTCTGCAATTTTACTCCAAAATACGAGTCATTTCTGCCTTTTTGCATGAAATAAATTGGAATTTCTGCCTTTATGTCCCGAAATAAGTGAAATTTCTTCAATTTTATCCAAAAATTAAGGATTTCATCTTTTTGTCCCAAAATGAGGGGAATTTCTGCCAGTTTGCCCTGAAATATTTGAAATTTCTGAAATTTTACCCCAAAATAAAGGGAATTTCTGGCTTTTTTATTCTAAATAAGTGGAATTTCTGTCTTTTTCCCCCAAAACAAAGGGAATTTCTGTCTATATTGCCCCAATATAATGAAAATTTCTGCCTTTTTTCCCTGAAATAAAAGATATTTCTGCAATTTTGCCCCAAAATAAGTGGAATTTCTGAGTTTTGCCACAAAATAAGGAGAATTTTGTTTTTTTGCCCCAACATATAGGGAATATCTGCCTTTTTGCCCCACAATTAGGGGAATTTCTGGAATTTTGCTCCAAAATACTGGGAATTTCTGCCTTTTTGCCCGAAAATAAGGGGAATGCATACCTTTTTGCCATATAAAAGGGAAATTTCTTCATTTTTGCTCCAAAATAAGAAGTATTTCTGCCTTTTTGCCTCTAAATAAGTGGAATTTCTGTCTTTTTCCCCCAAAACAAAGGGAATTTCTGTATTTTTTGCCCCAAAATAAGGGAAATTTCTGACTTATTACCCTGAAATAAGTAAAATTTTTGCAATTTTGCCCCAAAATAAAGGAAATTTCTGCCTTTTTGCCCCCAAATAAGGAAAATTTCAGCCTTTTTACCTACAAATAAGGGGAATTTCTGAATTTTGGCACAAAATATTAGTAATTTCTGCCTTTTTGCCCCAAAATAAGGAAAATTTTTGCCTTTATTCTCTGAAATAAGTGAAATTTCTGCAATTATGCCACAAAATAAGTGATATTTCTGCAATTTGGCCCTAAAATAAGGGAAATTTCTGGAATTTTGCCCCAAAATAAGTGGAATTTCTTAGTTTTGCCCCCAAATAAGGAGAATTTCTGCTTTTTTGCCCCACAATTAGTGAAATTTCTGCAATTTTGCCCTAAAATAAAAGAAATTTATGCAATTTTTCCCCATAATAAGGGAAATATCTGCAATTTTGCCCCAAAATAATGGGAATTTCTGTTTTTTGCCCCACAATTAGGGAAATTTCTGCAATTTTGCCCCAAAATAAGAGAAATTTCTGCCTTTTTGCCCCCAAATAAGAAAAATTTAAGCCTTTTTACTTCAAAATAAGGGGAATTTCTGCATTTTTGCTACAAAATTTTAGGAATTTCTGCCTTTATGCCCCAAAATAAAGAAAATTTCTGCCTTTTTTCTCTGAAATAAGTGAAATCTGCAATTTTGCCCCAAATAGGTTGAATTTCTGAGTTTTGCCCTAAAATAAGGAGAATTTCTATCTTTTTGCCTCAACATATAGGGAATTTCTGCCTTTCTGCCGCACAATTAGGGGAATTTCTGCAATTTTGCTAAAAATATGGGGAATTTCTGCCTTTTTGCCCTAAATTAAGGGGAATGCATATTTTTTTTCCATATAAAAGGGAAATTTCCTCATTTTTGCTCCAAAATAAGGGGAATTTCTGCCTTTTTTCCTCTAAATAAGTGGAATTTCTGTTTTTTTCCCCCAAAACAAAGGGAATTTCTGTCTTTTTTGCCCCAAAATAAGGGGAATTTCTGACTCATTACCCTCAAATAAGTGAAATTTCTGCAATTTTGTCCCAATATAAGGGAAATTTCTGCCTTTTTGCTCTCAAATAAGAAGAATTGCAGCCTTTATAACTCAAAATAAGGGGAATTTCTGCATTTTTGCCACAAAATATATGGAATTTCTGCTTTTTTGCCCCATAATAAAAAAAATTTCTGCAATTTTGCCCCAAATAAGGGAAATTTCTGCAATTTTACATTAAAATAAGGTAAATCCTGCAATTTTGCCCCAAAATAAAGAAAATTTCTGGAATTTTGCCCCAAAATAAGGGGAATTTCTGATTTTTGCCCCAAAATATCGGGAATTTATGCCTTTTGCCCCAAAATTATGGGAATTTCTGCAATTTTGCTCCAAAATACTGGGAATTTCTGCTTTTTTGCCCGAAAATAAGGAGAATGCATACCTTTTTGCCATAAAAAAGTGAAATTTCTTTATTTTTGCTCCAAAATAAAAAAAAATTTCTGCCTTTTTGCCTCTAAATAGGTGGAATTTCTGTCTTTTTCCCCCAAAACAAAGAGAATATCTGTCTTTTTTGCCTCAAAATAAGGGGAATTTCTGACTTATTACCCTGAAATAAGTGAAATTTCTGCAATTTTGCCCCAAAATAAGTGGAATTTCTGAGTTTTGCCCCAAAATAAGGAGAATTTCTGTCTTTTTGCTCCAACTTATAGGGAATTTCTGCCTTTTTGCCCCACAATTAGGGGAATTTCTGCAATTTTGCTCCAAAATACGGGGAATTTTTGCCTTTTTGCCCGAAAATATGGGGAATGCATAACTTTTTGCCATATAAAAGGGAAATTTCTTTATTTTTGCTCCAAAATAAAAGGAATTTCTGCCTATTTGCCTCCAAATAAGTGGAATTTGTGTCTTTTTCCCCCAAAACAAAAAAAATTTCTCATTTTTGCCCCTAAATAAGGGAAATTTCTGACTTATTACCCGGAAATAAATAAATTTTCTGCAATTTTGCCCCAAAATAAGGGAAATCTCTGCCTTTTTGCCCCCAAATAAGGGGAATTTCAGCCTTTTTACCTCATAATAAGGGGAATTTCTGCATTTTTGCCTCTAAATAAGTGGAATTTCTGTCTTTTTCCCCCAAAAAAAAGGGAATTTCTGCCTTTTTGCCCCAAAATAAGGAAAATTTCAGACTTATTACCCTGAAATAACTGAAATTTCTGCAATTTTGCCCCAATATAAGGGAAATTTCTGCCTTTTTGCCCCAAATAAGGAAAATTTCAGCCTTTTTACCTAAAAATAAGGGGAATTTCTGAATTTTGGCACAAAATATTAGGAATTTCTGCATTTTTGCCCCAAAATAAGGATAATTTCTGCCTTTTTTCTCTGAAGAAAAATGAAATTTCTGCAATTTTGCACCAAAATAAGTGAAATTTTTGCAATTTTCCCCAAAATAAGGGAAATTTCTGTAATTTTGCCCCAAAATAATTGGAATTTCTGACTTTTGCCCCAAAATAAGGAGAATTTCTGTCTTTTTGCCCCAACATATAGAAAATTTCTGCCTTTTTGCCCCACAAGTAGTGAAATTTCTGCAATTTTCCCCTAAAATAATAGAAATTTCTGCAATTTTTCCCCATAATAAGGGAAATTTCTGCAATTTTGCCCCAAAATAATGGAAATTTCTGCCTTTTGCCCCAAAATATTGGGAATTTCTGCCTTTTTTGTCTGAAAATAAGAAGAATGCATACCTTTTTGCCATAAAAAAGGAAATTTCTTCTTTTTTGCTTTAAAATAAGGGAAACTTTTGCCTTTTTGCCTCTAAATAAGTGGAATTTCTGTCTTTTCCCCCCAAAACAAATGAAATTTCTGTCTTTTTTGCCCCAAAATAAGAAAAATTTCTGACTTATTACCCTGAAATAAGTGAAATTTCTGCAAATTTGCACCAAAATAAGGGAAATTTCTGCCTTTTGCCCCAAAATATGGGGAATTTCAGCATTTTACATCAAAATAAGGGAAATTTCTGATTTTTGCACCAAAATATGGAGAATTTCTGCCTTTTTGCCCCAAAATAAAGGGAATTTCTGCATTTTTCACCAATATTGGGGGAATTTCTGCAATTTTACTCCAAAATACGAGTCATTTCTGCCTTTTTGCATGAAATAAATTGGAATTTCTGCCTTTATGTCCCGAAATAAGTGAAATTTCTTCAATTTTATCCAAAAATTAAGGATTTCATCTTTTTGTCCCAAAATGAGGGGAATTTCTGCCAGTTTGCCCTGAAATATTTGAAATTTCTGAAATTTTACCCCAAAATAAAGGGAATTTCTGCCTTTTTTCCTCTAAATAAGTGGAATTTCTGTCTTTTTCCCCCAAAACAAAAGGAATTTCTGTCTATTTTGCCCCAATATAAGAAAAATTTCTGCCTTTTTTCCCTGAAATAAAAGATATTTCTGCAATTTTGCCCCAAAATAAGTGGAATTTCTGAGTTTTGCCCAAAATAAAAAGAATTTCTGCCTTTTTGCTCCACAATTAGTGAAATTTCTGCAATTTTGCCCTAAAATAAAAGAAATTTCTGCAATTTTTCCCCATAATAATGGAAATTTCTGCAATTTTGCCCCAAAATAAGGGGAATTTCTGTTTTTTGTCACACAATTAGGGAAATTTCTGCAATTTTGCCCAACAATTAGGGAAATTTCTGCAATTTTGCCCCAAAATAAGGGGAATTTCTGCCTTTTACCCCAAAATATAGGGAATTTCTGCCTTTTTGTCCGAAAATAAGAAGAATGCATATTTTTGGCATAAAAAAAGGAAATTTCTTCATTTTTGCTCCTAAATAAGGGGAACTTTTGCCTTTTTGCCTCTAAATAAGTGGAATTTCTGTCTTTTTCCCCCAAAACAAATGAATTTTCTGTATTTTTTGCCCAAAAATAAGAAAAATTTCGAACTTATTACCCTGAAATAAGTGAAATTTCTGCAAATTTGCCCCAAAATAAGAGAAATTTCTGCCTTTTGCCCCAAAATATGGAGAATTTCAGCATTATACATCAAAATAAGGGAAATTTCTGATTTTTGCACCAAAATATGGAGAATTTCTGCCTTTTTGCCCCAAAATAAAGGGAATTTCTGCATTTTTGCACCAATATTATGGGAATTTCTGCAATTTTGCTCCAAAATACGGGTCATTTCTGCATTTTTGCTCGAAATTAAGTGGAATTTCTGCCTTTTTGTCCCGAAATAAGTTAAATTTCTTCAATTTTTGCCAAAAATTAGGGATATAATCTTTTTGCCCCAAAATGAGGGGAATTTCTGAATTTTGCCCTGAAATATTTGAAATTTCTGAAATTTTACCCCAAAATAAGGGGAATTTCTGCCTTTTGCCTCTAAATAAGTGGAATTTCAGTCTTTTTCCCCCAAAACAAAGGGAATTTCTGTTTATTTTGCCCCAATATAATGAAAATTTCTGCCTTTTTTCCCTGAAATAAAAGATATTTCTGCAATTTTGCCCCAAAATAAGTGGAATTTCTGAGTTTTGCCACAAAATAAGGAGAATTTTGTTTTTTTGCCCCAACATATAGGGAATATCTGCCTTTTTGCTCCACAATTAGGGGAATTTCTGGAATTTTGCTCCAAAATACGGGGAATTTCTGCCTTTTTGCCCAAAAATAAGGGGAATGCATACCTTTTTGCCATATAAAAGGGAAATTTCTTCATTTTTGCTCCAAAATAAGAAGTATTTCTGCCTTTTTGCCTCTAAATAAGTGGAATTTCTGTCTTTTTCCCCCAAAACAATTGAAATTTCTGTCTTTTTTGCCCCAAAATAAGAAAAATTTCTGACTTATTACCCTGAAATAAGAGAAATTTCTGAAAATTTGCACCAAAATAAGGGAAATTTCTTCCTTTTGCACCAAAATATGGGGAATTTCAGCATTTTACATCAAAATAAGGGAAATTTCTGATTTTTGCACCAAAATATGGAGAATTTCTGCCTTTTTGCCCCAAAATAAAGGGAATTTCTGCATTTTTCACCAATATTGGGGGAATTTCTGCAATTTTACTCTAAAATACGAGTCATTTCTGCCTTTTTGCATGAAATTAAGTGCAATTTCTGCCTTTATGTCCCGAAATAAGTGAAATTTCTTCAATTTTATCCAAAAATTAAGGATTTCATCTTTTTGTCCCAAAATGAGGGGAATTTCTGCCATTTTGCCCTGAAATATTTGAAATTTCTGAAATTTTACCCCAAAATAAAGGGAATTTCTGCCTTTTTTCCTCTAAATAAGTGGAATTTCTGTCTTTTTCCCCCAAACAAAGGGAATTTCTGTCTATTTTGCCCCAATATAAGAAAAATTTCTGCCTTTTTTCCCTGAAATAAAAGATATTTCTGCAATTTTGCCCCAAAATAAGTGGAATTTCTGAGTTTTGCCCAAAATAAAAAGAATTTCTGCCTTTTTGCTCCACAATTAGTGAAATTTCTGCAATTTTGCCTTAAAATAAAAGAAATTTCTGCAATTTTTCCCCATAATAATGGAAATTTCTGCAATTTTGCCCCAAAATAAGGGGAATTTCTGTTTTTTGTCCCACAATTAGGGAAATTTCTGCAATTTTGCCCAACAATTAGGGAAATTTCTGCAATTTTGCCCCAAAATAAGGGGAATTTCTGCCTTTTACCCCAAAATATAGGGAATTTCTGCCTTTTTGTCCGAAAATAAGAAGAATGCATACTTTTTTGCCATAAAAAAGGAAATTTCTTCATTTTTGCTCCTAAATAAGGGGAACTTTTGCCTTTTTGCCTCTAAATAAGTGGAATTTCTGTCTTTTTCCCCCAAAACAAATGAATTTTCTGTATTTTTTGCCCCAAAATAAGAAAAATTTCGAACTTATTACCCTGAAATAAGTGAAATTTCTGCAAATTTGCCCCAAAATAAGAGAAATTTCTGCCTTTTGCCCCAAAATATGGGGAATTTCAGCATTTTACATCAAAATAAGGGAAATTTCTGATTTTTGCACCAAAATATGGAGAATTTCTGCCTTTTTGCCCCAAAATAAAGGGAATTTCTGCATTTTTGCACCAATATTAGGGGAATTTCTGCAATTTTGCTTTAAAATACGGGTCATTTCTGCCTTTTTGCCCGAAATTAAGTGGAATTTCTGCCTTTTTGTCCCGAAATAAGTGAAATTTCTTCAATTTTTGCCAAAAAGTAGGGTTTTCATCTTTTTGCCCCAAAATGAGGGGAATTTCTGAATTTTGATCTGAAATATTTGAAATTAGTGAAATTTTACCCCAAAATAAGGGGAATTTCTGCCTTTTTGCCTCTAAATAAGTGGAATTTCAGTCTTTTTCCCCCAAAACAAAGGGAATTTCTGTTTATTTTGCCCCAATATAATGAAAATTTCTGCCTTTTTTCCCTGAAATAAAAGATATTTCTGCAATTTTGCCCCAAAATAAGTGGAATTTCTGAGTTTTGCCACAAAATAAGGAGAATTTTGTTTTTTTGCCCCAACATATAGGGAATATCTGCCTTTTTGCCCCACAATTAGGGGAATTTCTGGAATTTTGCTCCAAAATACTGGGAATTTCTGCCTTTTTGCCCGAAAATAAAAGGAATGCATACCTTTTTGCCATATAAAAGGGAAATTTCTTCATTTTTGCTCCA
Source organism: Micromys minutus (assembly GCF_963924665.1). Classification (NCBI taxonomy): domain Eukaryota; kingdom Metazoa; phylum Chordata; class Mammalia; order Rodentia; family Muridae; genus Micromys; species Micromys minutus. Next base: position 612,926 of record NW_027667218.1, read on the forward strand.
AAATAAGAAGTATTTCTGCCTTTTTGCCTCTAAATAAGTGGAATTTCCGTCTTTTTCCCTCAAAACAAAGGGAATTTCTGTATTTTTTGCCCCAAAATAAGGGAAATTTCTGACTTATTACCCTGAAATAAGTAAAATTTTTGCAATTTTGCCCCAAAATAAAGGAAATTTCTGCCTTTTTGCCCCCAAATAAGGAAAATTTCAGCCTTTTTACCTACAAATAAGGGGAATTTCTGAATTTTGGCACAAAATATTAGTAATTTCTGCCTTTTTGCCCCAAAATAAGGAAAATTTTTGCCTTTATTCTCTGAAATAAGTGAAATTTCTGCAATTATGCCACAAAATAAGTGATATTTCTGCAATTTGGCCCTAAAATATGGGAAATTTCTGGAATTTTGCCCCAAAATAAGTGGAATTTCTTAGTTTTGCCCCCAAATAAGGAGAATTTCTGCTTTTTTGCCCCACAATTAGTGAAATTTCTGCAATTTTGCCCTAAAATAAAAGAAATTTATGCAATTTTTCCCCAAAATAAGGGAAATATCTGCAATTTTGCCCCAAAATAATGGGAATTTCTGTTTTTTGCCCCACAATTAGGAAAATTTCTGCAATTTTGCCCCAAAATAAGAGAAATTTCTGCCTTTTTGCCCCCAAATAAGAAAAATTTAAGCCTTTTTACTTCAAAATAAGGGGAATTTCTGCATTTTTGCTACAAAATTTTAGGAATTTCTGCCTTTATGCCCCAAAATAGAGAAAATTTCTGCCTTTTTTCTCTGAAATAAGTGAAATTTCTGCAATTTTGCCCCAAATAAGTTGAATTTCTGAGTTTTGCCCTAAAATAAGGAGAATTTCTATCTTTTTGCCCCAACATATAGGGAATTTCTGCCTTTCTGCCGCACAATTAGGGGAATTTCTGCAATTTTGCTAAAAATATGGGGAATTTCTGCCTTTTTGCCCGAAATTAAGGGGAATGCATATTTTTTTGCCATATAAAAAGGAAATTTCCTCATTTTTGCTCCAAAATAAGGGGAATTTCTGCCTTTTTTCCTCTAAATAAGTGGAATTTCTGTCTTTTTCCCCCAAAACAAAGAGAATTTCTGTCTTTTTTGCCCCAAAATAAGGGGAATTTCTGACTCATTACCCTCAAATAAGTGAAATTTCTGCAATTTTGTCCCAATATAAGGGAAATTTCTGCCTTTTTGCTCTCAAATAAGAAGAATTGCAGCCTTTATACCTCAAAATAAGGGGAATTTCTGCATTTTTGCCACAAAATATATGGAATTTCTGCCCTTTTGCCCCATAATAAAAAAAATTTCTGCAATTTTGCCCCAAAATAAGGGGAATTTCTTTATTTTGCCCCAAAATAAAAAAAAAATTCAGCCTTTTTACCTGAAAATAAGTGAAATTACTGCAATTTTGCCCCAAATAAGGGAAATTTCTGCAATTTTGCCCCAAAATAAGGTAAATTTTTGAAATTTTGCCACAAAATAAAGGAAATTTCTGGAATTTTGCCCCAAAATAAGAGGAATTTCTGATTTTTGCGCCAAAATAAAGGGAATTTCTGCCTTTTGCACCAAAATTAGTGGAATTTTTGCAATTTTGCTTCAAAATACGAGGAATTTCTGCCTTTTTACCCGAAAATAAGTGGAATGTATGCCTTTTTGCCATAAAAAAGGAAATTTCTTCATTTTTGCTCAAAAATAAGGGGAATTTCTGCCTTTTTGCCTCTAAATAAGTGGAATTTCTGTCTTTTCCCCCCAAAACAAAGGGAATTTCTGACATTTTTGCCCCATAATAAGGGGAATTTCTGACTTATTACCCTGAAATAAGTAAAATTTCTGGAATTTTGCCCCAATATAAGGGAAATTTCTGCCTTTTTGCCCCCAAATAAGGGGAATTTCAGCCTTTTTACTTCAAAATAAGGGGAATTTCTGCATTTTTGCCACAAAATATTAGGAATTTCTGCCTTTATGCCCCAAAATAAGGAAAATTTCTGCTTTTTTCTCTGAAATAAGTTAAATTTCTGCAATTTTGCCCCAAAATAAGTGGAATTTCTGAGTTTTTCCCAAAAATAAAGAGAATTTCTGTCTTTTTGCCCCAACATGTAAAGAATATCTGCCTTTTTGCCCCACAATTAGGGGAATTTCTGCAATTTTGCTCCAAAATACGGGGAATTTCTGCCTTTATGCCCGAAAATAAGGGAAATGCATACCTTTTTGCCATAAAAATGTGAAATATCTTCATTTTTGCTCCAAAATAAGGGGAATTTCTGCCTTTTTGCCTCTAAATAAGTGGAATTTCTGTCTTTTTCCCCCAAAACAAAGGGAATTTATGACTTTTTTGCCCCAAAATAAGGGGAATTTCTGAATTATTACCCTGAAATAAGTGAAATTTCTGGAATTTTTCCCCAAAATAATTGAAATTTCTGCCTTTTTGACCCCAAATAAGGGGAATTTCAGCCTTTTTACTTCAAAATACGGGGAATTTCTGCATTTTTTCCACAAAATATTAGGAATTTCTGCCTTTATGCCCCAAAATAAGGAAAATTTCTGCCTTTTTTCTCTGAAATAAGTTAAATTTCTGGAATTTTTCCCCAAAATAAGTGGAATTTCTGCCTTTTGCCCCTAAATAAGGGGAATTTCAGGCTTTTAACTCAAAATAAGGAAAATTTCTGCCTTTTTTATCTGAATTAAGTGAAATTTCTTTAATTTTTTGTCAAAATAAGTGAAATTTCTGCAATTTTGCATCAAAATAAGGGAAATTTCTGGAATTTTGCCCCAAAATAAGTGGAATTTCTGAGGTTTGCCCCAAAATAAGGAGAATTTCTTTCTTTTTGCCCCAACATATAGGGAATTTCTGCCTTTTTGCCCCACAATTAGGGGAATTTCTGCAATTTTGCTCCAAAAAACGGAAAATTTCTGCCTTTTTGCCCGAAAATAAGGGGAATGCATATTTTTTTGCCATATAAAAAAGAAATTTCTTCATTTTTGCTCCAAAATAAGGGGAATTTCTGCCTTTTTGCCTCTAAATAAGTGGAATTTCTGTTTTTTTCCCCCAAAACAAAGGAGAGTTCAGTATATTTTGCCCCAAAATAAGGGGAATTTCTGACTTATTACCCTGAAATAAGTGAAATTTCTGCAATTTTGCCCCAATATAAGGGAAATTTCTGCCTTTTTGCTCCCAAATAAGTGGAATTTCAGCTTTTTTAACAGAAAATAAGGGGAAATTCTGCATTTTTGCCACAAAATATACAGAATTTCTGCCTATTTGTCCCATAATAAAGGAAATGTCTGCAATTTTGTCCCAAAATAATGGGAATTTCTCCTTTTTTTGCCCCAAAATAAAGAAAATTTCAGCATTTTTACCTGAAAATACGTGAAATTACTGCAATTTTGCCCGAAATAAGGGAAATTTCTGCAATTTTGCCGCAAAATAAGTGGAATTTCTTAGTTTTGCCACAAAATAAGGAGAATTTCTGCCTTTTTCCCCACAATTAGTGAAATTTTTGCAATTTTGCCCTAAAATAAAAGAAATTTCTGCAATTTTGCCCCAAAATAAGGGGAATTTCTGTTTTTTGCCCCACAATTAGGGAAAGTTCTGCAATTTTGCCCCAAAATAAGAAGAATTTCTGCCTTTTGCCCCAAAATATGGGGAATTTCTGCCTTTTTGTCCAAAAATAAGAAGAATGCATACCTTTTTGCCATAAAAAAGGGAAATTTCTTCATTTTTGCTCCAAAAGAAGGGGAACTTTTGCCTTTTTGCCTCCAAATAAGTGGAATTTCTGTCTGTTTTCCCCAAAACAAAAAAAATTTCTCTGTTTTTGCCCCAAAATAAGAAAAATTTCTGACTTATTACCCTGAAATAAGTGAAATTTCTGCAATTTTGCCCCAATATAAGGGAAATTTCTTCCTTTTTGCCCCCAAATAAGGTGAATTTCAGCCTTTTTACCTCAAAATAACGGAAATTTCTTCATTTTTGCCATAAAATATTAGGAATTTCTGCCTTTTTGCCCCAAAATAAGGAAAATTTCTTTTTTTTTTCCTGAAGTAAGTGAAATTTCTGCAATTTTGCCCCAAAGTAATTGAAATTTCTGCAATTTTGCCCCAAAATTAGGAAAATTTCTGGAATTTTACCCAAAAATAAGTGGAATTTCTGAGTTTTGCCCTAAAATAAGGAGAATTTCTGCCTTTTTGCCCCACAATAAGGAGAATTTCTGCAATTTTGCTCCAAAATACGGGGAATTTTTGCCTTTTTGCCCGAAAATAAGGAGAATGCATACCTTTTTGCCATAAAAAAATTTTCTTCATTTTTTCCTCAAAATAAGGGAAATTTTTGCCATTTTGCCCTGAAATATGTGAAATTTCTGCAATTTTACCCCAAAATAAGGTGAATTTCTGCCTTTTTGCCCCAAAATAATGGGAATTTTTGCCTTTTTGCCCCAAAATAAGGAAAATTTCTTTCTTTTTTTTCCTGAAATTCGTGAGATTTCTGCAATTTTGCCCCAAAGTAAGTGAAATTTCTGCAATATTGCCCCAAAATAAGGGAAATTTCTGGAATTTTGCCCCAAAATAAGTGGAATTTCTGAGTTTTGCCCTAAAATAAGGAGAATTTCTGCCTTTTTGCCCCACAATTAGGAGAATTTCTGCAATTTTGCTCCAAAATACGGGGAATTTCTGCCTTTTTGCACGAAAATAAGGAGAATGCATACCTTTTTGCCATTAAAAAAAATTTCTTCATTTTTTCCTCAAAATAAGGGAAATTTTTGCCATTTTGCCTGGGAATATGTGAAATTTCTGCAATTTTTCCTTAAAATAAGGTGAATTTCTGCCTTTTTGCCCCAAAATAATGGGAATTTCTGCATTTTTGCACCAAAATAAGAAAAATTTTTGCTTTTTTTCTCTGAAATAAGTGAAATTTCTGCAATTTTGTTCTAAAATAAGGGAAATTTCTGCAATTTTTCCCTATAATAAGGGGAATTTCTGCCTTTTTGCCCCAAAATAAGGAAAATTTCTCTTTTTTCGCACCAAAATAAAGGAAGTTTCAGTTTTTTTACCTGAAAATATGTGAAATTTCTGCAATTTTGCCCCAAATAAGGGAGTTTTCTGCAATTTTGTCCCAAAATAAAGGAAATTTCTGGAATTTTGCCCCAAGATAAAAGGAATTTCTGATTTTTGCCTCAAAATATAGATAATTTCTGCCTTTTGCCCCAAAATTAGGGGAATTTCTGCAATTTTGCACCAAAATACGGGGAATTTCTGCCTTTTTGCCCGAAAATAAGGGAAATGCATATCTTTTTGCCATAAAAAAGGGAAATTTCTTCATTTTTGGTTCAAAATAAGGTGAATTTCTGCCTTTTAGCCCCAAAATAAAGGGAATTTCTGCCTTTTTGCCCCCAAATAAGAAAAATTTTACCTTTTTTTCTCTGAAATAAGTAAAATTTCTGCAATTTTGCCCTAAAATAAGGGAAATTTCTGCAATTTTTCCCCATAATAAGGGAAATTTCTGCAATTTTGCCCCAAAATTAGGGGAATTTATGTTTTTTGCCCCCAAATAAGGGAAATTTCTGCAATTTTGCCCTAAAATAAGGGGAATTTCTGCCTTTTGCCCCTAAATAAGGAGAATTTCTTCCTTTCTGCCCCAAAATAAAGAAAATTACTGCATTTTTTACCCCAAAATTAGGTGAATTTCTGCAATTTTGCTCCAAAATACGGGGATTTTCTGCTTTTTTCGCCGATAATAAGGAGAATTTCTGCCATTTTGCCGCGAAATAAGTGAAATTTCTGCAGTTTTACCACAAAATTAGGGGATTTTCTGCCTTTTTGCCCCAAAATTAGGGGAATTTCTGCAATTTTGCTCCAAAATACGGGGAATTTCTGCTTTTTTGCCTGAAAATAAAGGGAATGTATACCTTTTTGCCATTAAAAAGGGAAATTTCTTCATTTTTGACCGAAAGTAAGGGGATTTTCCGCCTTTTTGACTCAAAATAAGTGCAATTTCTTCCTTTTCCCCAAAAATAAACGAAATTTCTGTCTTTTTGCCCCAAAATAAGGGGAATTTCTGACTTTTTGCCCCAAAATATTTGAAATTTCTGCAATATTACCTTAAAATAAGGGGAATTTCTGCCTTTTTGCCCCAAAATATAAGGAAATTCTGGTTTTTTGCCCCAAAGTAAGGAAAATTTCTGCAATTTTGCCCCAAAATAATAGGAATGTCTCACTTTTTGCCTCAAAATAAAGGATATTTCAGCCTTTTTACCTTAAAATAAGTGAAATTTCTGAAATTTTGCCCCAAAAAAGGGAAATTTCTGCAATTTTGCCCCAAAATAAGGTAAATTCCTGCAATTTTGCCCCAAAATAAAGGAAATTTCTGATTTTTGCTTCAAAATAAAGGGAATTTCTGCCGTTTGCCCCAAAATTAGGGAAATTTCTACAATTTTGCTCCAAAATACGGGGAATTTCTGATTTTGCCCGTAAATAAGAGAAATGCATACGTTTTTGCCATAAAAAAGGGAAATTTCTTCATTTTTGCTCCAAAATAAGGGGAATTTCAACCTTTTTGCTTCTAAATAAGTGGAATTTCTTTCTTTTCCCCCAAAACAAAGGGAATTTTTGTCTTTTTTGTTCTAAAATAAGGGGAATTTCTGACTTATTACCCTGAAATAAGTGAAATTTCTGCAATTTTGCCCCAAAATAAGGGAAATTTCTGCATTTTTGCAACCAAATAAAGGCAATTTCAGCCTTTTTACCTCAAAATAAGGGGAATATCTGCATTTTTGCCAAAAAATATTAGGAATTTCTGCCTTTTGCCCTAAATAAGGAAAATTTCTGACTTATTACCCTGAAATAATTGAAATTTCTGCAATTGTGCCCCAAATAAAGGAAATTGCTGCAATTTTGCCCCAAAATAAGGGAAATTTCTGGAATTTTGCCCCAAAATAAGTGGAATTTCTGAGTTTTGCCCCAATATAAGGAGAATTTCTGTCTTTTTGCCCCAACAAATAGGGAATTTCTGCCTTTTTGCCCCACAACTACGGGAATTTCTGCAATTTTGCTCAAAAATACGGGGAATTTCTGCCTTTATGCCGGAATATAAGGGGAATAAATACCTATTTGCCATAAAAAAGGGAAATTACTTCATTTTTGTTACAAAATAAGGGGAATTTCTGCCTTTTTGGCTCTAAATAAGTGAAATTTCTGTCTTTTTTGCCCGAAAATAAGGGGAATTTCTGACTTATTACACTGAAATAAGTGAAAATTCTGCCATTTTGCCCCGCAATAAGGGAAATTTCTGCCTTTTTGCCCCCAGATGAGGGGAATTTCAGGCTTTTTACCTCATAATACTGGGAATCTCTGCCTTTTTGCCCTAAAATATGGAAAATTTCTGTATTTTTGCCCCAAAATAAAGAAAATTTCTGCAATTTTGTACCAAAATAAAAGTAATTTCTGCCTTTTTGTCCCAAAATAAGAGAAATTTCCGCGTTTTTTCCCTGAAATAAGTGAAAGTTCTGTAATTTTGCCCCAAAATAAGGGGAATTTCTGACTTTTAGCCCTGAAATAAGGAGAATTTCTGTCTTTTTGCCCCATAATAATGTGAATTTCTGCATTTTCCTTCAAAATTTGAGGAATATGTGCAATTTTGCTCAAAATATGGTTAAATTTCTGCCTTATTGCACCAAAATACAGGGAATTTCTGCATTTTTGCAACAATATAAGGGGAATTTCTGAAATTTTTCTCCAAAATACGGGGAATTTCAACCTTACTGCCCGAAATAAATTGGAATTTCTGCCTTTTTGCCCTGAAATATTTGAAATTTCCGCAATTTTATTCAAAAATAAGGGGAATTTCTGTTTTTGGCCCCAAAATTAGGAGAATTTCTGCTTTTTGCCTCAAAATAAGGCAAATTTCTCACTTTTTTCCCTGAAATAAGTGAAATTTCTGCAATTTTGCCCCAAAATAAGGGGACTTTCTGCCTTTTTGCCAAAATAAGGGGAATTTTAGCATTTTACCTCCAAATAAGGGGAATTTCTGCCTTTTTGCCACAAAATATGGGGAATTTCTGCCTATTGCCCCCAAATAAGAAAAATTTTTGCTTTTCTGCCCCAATTAACAGGAATTTCCTCCTTTTTGCCACAAAGTAAAGGGAATTTCTGCCTTTTTGCCCCAAAATAACGGGAATTTCAGCTTTTTACCTCAAAATAAAAGGAATTTCTGCCTTTTGCCCACAATATGGGGAATTTCTGACTTTTTGTTCTAAAATAAGTAAAATATCTTCAATTTTGTACCAAAATAAAAGTAATTTCTGACTTTTTGCGCTGGAATAAATGAAATTTCTGTAATTTTGCCCAAAAAAGGGAAATTTGTGTCTTTTTGCCCCAAAATGAGGAGAATTTCTGCCTTTTTGCCCCAAAATATAGGGAATTTCAGCATTTTACCTCAAAGTAAAGGGAATTTCAGCCTTTTTGCAACAAGATATGGGGAATTTCTGCCTTTTTGCCACAAAATAAGAAAAATTTCTGCAATTCTGTACCAAAATAAAAGAAATTTTTACAATTTTGCCTGAAAATAAGGGAAATTTCTGATTTTTGCCCCGAAATAAGGAGAATTTCCGTATTTTTGCCCCAAAATAAAGGGAATTTCTGCCTTTTTGCCCCAAAATTAGGAAAGTTTCTGCAATTTTGCTTCAAAATACAGGAAATTTCTGCCTCTTTTCCCGAAAATAAGGGGAACTTCTTTCGATTTGCCCCAAATAAAGGGAATTTCTGCATTCTTGCCCCATTATTTGGGGAATTTCTGCAATTTTGCTCCAAAATACGGGAAATTTCTGCCTTTTTGCCTGAATCTAAGGGGATTTTCTGCGTTTTTGCCCCCAAACAAGGGAAATTTCTTCAATTTTATCCCAAATAAGGGGAATATCTGCAATTATGCCCTGAAATATCTGAAATGTCTGCAATTTAACCCCAAAATAAGGTGAATTTCTGCCTTTTTGCTTCAAAATAATGAGAATTTCTGACTTTTTGCCCCACAATAAGAAAAATTTTTGCTTTTTTTCTCTGAAATAAGTGAAATTTCTGCAATTTTGCCTTAAAATAAAAGAAATTTCTCCAATTTTTCCCCATAATAAAGGAATTTTCTGCAATTTTGCCCCAAAATAAAGGGAATTTCTGTTTTTTTGTGCCCAAATAAGGGAAATTTCTGCAATTTTGCCCCAAAATAAAAGGTATTTCTCCCTTTTTGCCTCAAAATAAAGGAAATTTTAGCCTTTTTACATGAAAATAAGTGAAATTTCTTCAATTTTGCCCCAAATAAGGGAAATTTCTGCAATTCTGCCCCAAAATAACGTAAATTCCTGCAATTTTGCCCCCAAATAAGGGAAATTTCTGATTTTTGTTTCAAAATAAAGGGAATTTCTGCCTTTTGCCCCAAAATTAGGGCAATTTCTGCAATTTTGCTCCAAAATACGGGGAATTTCTGATTTTGCCCGTAAATAAGAGAAATACATACGTTTTTGCCATAAAAAAGGGAAATTTCTTCATTTTTGCTCCAAAATAAGGGGAATTTCTGCCTTTTTGCTTATAAATAAGTGGAAATTCTTTCTTTTTCCCCCAAAACAAAGGGAATTTCTGTCTTTTTTGCCCCAAAATAAGGGGAATTTCTGACTTATTACCCTGAAATAAGTGAAATTTCTGCAATTTTGCCCCAAAATAAGGGAAAATTCTGCATTTTTGCAACCAAATAAAGGCAATTTCAGACTTTTTACATCAAAATAAGGGGAATATCTGCATTTTTGCCAAAAAATATTAGGAATTTCTGCCTTTTGCCCCAAATAAGGAAAATTTCTGACTTATTACCCTGAAATAATTGAAATTTCTGCAATTGTGGCACAAAATAAGGGAAATTTCTGCAATTTTGCCCCAAAATAAGGGAAATTTCTGGAATTTTGCCCAAAATAAGTGGAATTTCTGAGTTTTGCCCCAATATAAGGAGAATTTCTGTCTTTTTGCCCCAACAAATAGGGAATTTCTGCCTTTTTGCCCCACAACTAAGGGAATTTCTGCAATTTTGCTCCAAAATACGGGGAATTTCTGCCTTTATGCCCGAATATAAGGGGAATGCATACCTATTTGCCATTAAAAAGGGAAATTTCTTCATTTTTGTTACAAAATAAGGGGAATTTCTGCCTTTTTGGCTCTAAATAAGTGGAATTTCTGTCTTTTTCCCCCAAAACATAGGAAATTTCTGTCTTTTTTGCCTCAAAATAAGGGGAATTTCTGACTTATTACCCTGAAATAAGTGAAAATTCTGCCATTTTGCCCCGCAATAAGAGAAATTTCTGTCTTTTTGCCCCAAATAAGAGGAATTTCAGCCTTTTTACCTCATAATAATGAGAATCTCTGCCTTTTTGCCCTAAAATATGGAAAATTTCTGTATTTTTGCCCCAAAATAAAGAAAATTTCTGCAATTTTGTACCAAAATAAAAGTAATTTCTGCCTTTTTGTCTCAAAATAAGGAAATTTCAGCCTTTTTACAAGAAAATAAGTGAAATTTCTGCAATTTTGCCCCAATAAAGGAAATTTCTGCAATTTTCCCCTAAAATAAGGGGAATTTCTGCCTTTTGCCCCTAAATAAGAAGAATTTCTGCCTTTTTGCCCCAAAATAAAAAAATTACTGTATTTTTTACCCCAAAATTAGGTGAATTTCTGCAATTTTGCTGCAAAGTACGGGAATTTTCTGCCTTTTTCACCGATAATAAAGAAAACTTCTGCCATTTTGCAGCGAAATAAGTGAAATTTCTGCAGTTTTACCCCAAAATAAGGGGATTTTCTGCCTTTTTGCCCCAAAATTAGGGGAATTTCTGAAATTTTGTTCCAAAATACGGGAAGTTCTGCCATTTTGCCCGAAAATAAAGAAAATGAATACATTTGTGCCATTAAAAAGAAAAATTTCTTCATTTTTGCCCGAAAATATGGGGATATTCTGCCTTTTTTACTCAAAATAATTGCAATTTCTGCTTTTTCCCCAAAAATAAACGAAATTTCTGTCTTTTTGCCCCAAATAAGGGGAATTTCTGACTTTTTGCCCTGTAATATTTGAAATTTCTGCAATTTTACCGAGAATAAGGGGAATTTCTGACTTTTTGACCCAAATTATAAGGAATTTCTGCCTTTTTGCACCAAAATAAGGAAAATTTCTGCAATTTTGCTCCAAAATAAGGGGAATTTCTCCCTTTTTGCCTCAAAATAAAGGAAATTTCAGCATTTTTACCTTAAAATAAGTGAAATTTTTGCAATTTTGCCCCAAATAAGGGAAATTTCTGCAATTTTGCCCCAAAATAAGGTAAATTCCTGCAATTTTGGCCCAAAATAAAGGAAATTTCTGATATTTGCTTCAAAATAAAGGAAATTTCAGCCTTTTGCCCCAAAATAAGGGGAATTTCTGCAATTTTGCTCCAAAATATGGAAAATTTCTGCCTTTATGCCCGAATATAAGGGGAATGCATACCTATTTGCCATAAAAAGGGAAATTTCTTCATTTTTGTTACAAAATAAGGGGAATTTCTGACTTTTTGTTCCAAAATAAGGAAATATTCTTCAATTTTGTAACAAAATAAAAGTAATTTCTGACTTTTTGCCCTGAAATAAATAAAATTTCTGCAATTTTGCTCGAAAAAAAGGGAAATTTGTGTCTTTTTGCCCTAAAATGAGGGGAATTTCTGCCTTTTTGCCCCAAAATATAGGGAATTTCAGCATTTTACCTCAAAACAAAGGGAATTTCAGCCTTTTTGCAACAGAATATGGGGAATTTCTGCCTTTTTGCCACAAAATAAGAAAAATTTCTGCAATTCTGTACCAAAATAAAAGAAATTTTTACAATTTTGCCCGAAAATAAGGGAAATTTCTGATTTTTGCCCCGAAATAAGGAGAATTTCTGTATTTTTGCCCCAAAATAAAGGGAATTTCTGCTTTTTTGCCCCAAAATTAGGGGAGTTTCTGCAATTTTGCTTCAAAATACAGGAAATTTCTGCCTCTTTTCCAGAAAATAAGGGGAACTTCTTCTGATTAGCCCCAAATAAAGAGAATTTCTGCATTCTTGCCCCAATATTAGGGTAATTTCTGCAATTTTGCCCCAAAATACGGGGAATTTCTGCCTTTTTGCCCGAAATTAAGGGGATTTTCTGCGTTTTTGCCCCCAAACAAGGGAAATTTCTGCAATTTTATCCCAAATAAGGGGAATATCTGCCATTATGCCCTGAACTATCTGAAATGTCTGCAATTTTACCCCAAAATAAGGTGAAATTCTGCCTTTTTGCCCCAAAATAATGGGAATTTCTGCCTTTTTGCCCCGCAATAAGAAAAATTTTTGCTTTTTTTCTCTGAAATAAGTGAAATTTCTGCAATTTTGCCTTAAAATAAAAGAAATTTCTGCAATTTTTCCCCATAATAAAGGAATTTTCTGCAATTTTGCCCCAAAATAAAGGGAATTTCTGTTTTTTGTCCCCAAATAAAAGAAATTTCTACAATTTTGCCCCAAAATAAAAGGTATTTCTCTTTTTTGCCTCAAAATAAAGGAAATTTTAGCCTTTTTACCTGAAAATAAGTGAAATTTCAGCAATTTTGCCCCAAATAAGGGAAATTTATGCAATTTTCCCCTAAAATAAGGGGAATTTCTGCCTTTTGCCCCTAAATAAGGAGAATTTCTGCATTTTTGCCCCAAAATAAAGAAAATTACTGTATTTTTTACTCCAAAATTAGGTGAATTTCTGCAATTTTGCTCCAAAATACGGGAATTTTCTGCCTTTTTTGCCGATAATAAGGAAAACTTCTGCCATTTTGCCGCGAAATAAGTGAAATTTCTGCAGTTTTACCCCAAAATAAGAAGATTTTCTGCCTTTTTGCCCCAAAATTAAGGGAAGTTCTGAAATTTTGTTCCAAAATACAGGGAATTTCTGCCTTTTTGCCCAAATATAAATAAAATGTATACCTTTTTGCCATTAAAAAAAGAAATTTCTTCATTTTTGCCTGAAAATAAGGGGATATTCCGCCTTTTTGACTCAAAATAAGTGCAATTTCTGCCTTTTCCCGAAAAATAAACGAGATTTCTGTCTTTTTGCCCCAAAATAAGGGGAATTTCTGACTTTTTGCCCCGAAATATTTGAAATTTCTGCAATTTTACTGAAAATAAGGGGAATTTCTTCCTTTTTACCCCAAAATAAGAAAAATTTCTGTAATTTTGCCCAAAATAAGAGGAATTTCTCCCTTTTTGCCTCAAAATATAGGAAATTTCAGCCTCTTTACCTGAAAATAAGTGAAATTTCTGCAATTTTGCCCCAAATAAGGGAAATTTCTGCAATTTTGCCCCAAAATAAGGTAAATTTCTGCAATTTTGCCCCAAAATAAAGGAAATTTCTGATTTTTGCCCCAATATAAAGGGAATTTCTGCCTTTTGCACCAAAAATTAGGGGAATTTCTGCAATTTTGCTCCAAAATACGGGGAATTTCTGCCTTTATGCCCGAATATATGGGGAATGCCTACCTATTTGCCATTAAAAAGGGAAATTTCTTCATTTTTGTTACAAAATAAGGGGAATTTCTGCCTTTTTGGCTCTAAATAAGTGAAATTTCTGTCTTTTTCCCCCAAAACATAGGAAATTTCTGTCGTTTTTGCCTCAAAATAAGGGGAATTTCTGACTTATTACCCTGAAATAAGTGAAAATTCTGCCATTTTGCCCCGCAATAAGAGAAATTTCTGTCTTTTTGCCCCCAAATAAGAGGAATTTCAGCCTTTTTACCTCATAATAATGGGAATCTCTGCCTTTTTGCCCTAAAATATGGAAAATTTCTGTATTTTTGCCCCAAAATAAAGAAAATTTCTGCAATTTTGTACCAAAATAAAAGTAATTTCTGCCTTTTTGTCCCAAAATAAGAGAAATTTCCGCGTTTTTTCCCTGAAATAAGTGAAAGTTCTGTAATTTTGCCCCAAAATAAGGGGAATTTCTGACTTTTTGCCCTGAAATAAGGAGAATTTCTGTCTTTTTGCCCCAAAATAATGTGAATTTCTGCATTTTCCTTCAAAATTTGGGGAATATGTGCAATTTTGCTCAAAATACGGGGAATTTCTGCCTTATTGCCCCAAAATAAAGGGAATTTCTGCATTTTTGCACCAATATAAGCGGAATTTCTGAAATTTTGCTCCAAAATACGGGGAATTTCAACCTTATTGCCCGAAATAAAGTGGAATTTCTGCCTTTTTGCCCTGAAATATTTGAAATTTCCGCAATTTTACCCAAAAATAAGGGGAATTTCTGTTTTTGGCCCCAAAATTAGGAGAATTTCTGCTTTTTGCCCCAAAATAAGGCAAATTTCTAACTTTTTGCAGTGAAATAAGTGAAATTTCTGCAATTTTGCCCCAAAGTAAGGGGAATTTCTGCCTTTTTGCCAAAATAAGGGGAATTTCAGTATTTTACCTCCAAATAAGTTGAATTTCTGCCTTTTTGCCACAAAATATGGGGAATTTCTGCCTATTGCCCCCAAATAAGAAAAATTTTTGCTTTTCTGCCCCAATTAACAGGAATTTCCTCCTTTTTGCCACAGAGTAAAGGGAATTTCTGCCTTTTTGCCCCAAAATTACGGGAATTTCAGCTTGTTACCTTAAAATAAGAGTAATTTCTGCCTTTTGCCCACATAATGGGGAATTTCTGACTTTTTGTTCCACAATAAGTAAAATTTCTTCAATTTTGTACCAAAATAAAAGTAATTTCTGACTTTTTGCCCTGAAATAAATGAAATTTCTGCAATTTTGACCAATAAAAGGGAAATTTGTGTCTTTTTGCCCGAAAATGAGGGGAATTTCTGCCTTTTTGACCCAAAATATAGGGAATTTCAGCATTGTACCTCAAAATAAAGGGAATTTCAGCCTTTTTGCAACAGAATATGGGGAATTTCTGCCTTTTTGCCACAAAATAAAAAAAAATTTCTGCAATTCTGTACCAAAATAAAAGAAATTTTTACAATTTTGCCCGAAAATAAGGGAAATTTCTGATTTTTGCCCCGAAATAAGAAGAATTTCTGTATTTTTGCCCCAAAATAAAGGGAATTTCTGCCTTTTTGCCCCAAAATTAGGGGAGTTTATGCAATTTTGCTTCAAAATATAGGAAATTTCTGCCTCTTTTCCCGAAAATAAGGAGAACTTCTTACGATTTGCCCCAAATAAAGGGAATTTCTGCATTCTTGCCCCAATATTACGGGAATTTCTGCAATTTTGCTCCAAAATACGGGGAATTTCTGCCTTTTTGCCCGAAATTAAGGGGATTTTCTGCGTTTTTGCCCCCAAACAAGGGAAATTTCTGCAATTTTATCCCAAATAAGGGGAATTTCTGCCATTTTGCCCAGAACTATCTGAAATGTCTGCAATTTTACCCCAAAATAAGGTGAATTTCTGCTTTTGCCCCAAAATAATGGGAATTTCTGCCTTTTTGCCCCACAATAAGATAAATTTTTGCTTTTTTTCTCTGAAATAAGTGAAATTTCTGCAATTTTGCCTTAAAATATAAGAAATTTCTGTAATTTTTCCACATAATAAAGGGATTTTCTGCAATTTTGCCCCAAAATAAAGGGAATTTCTGTTTTTTGTCCCCAAATAAGGGAAATTTCTGCAATTTTGCCCCAAAAAAAAAGGTATTTCTCTTTTTTTGCCTCAAAATAAAGGAAATTTCAGCCTTTTTACCTGAAAATAAGTGAAATTTCTGCAATTTTGCCCCAAATAAAGGAAATTTCTGCAATTTTGCCCTAAAATAAGGGGAATTTCTGCCTTTTGCCCGTAAATAAGGAGAATTTCTGCCTTTTTGCCCCCAAATAGAGAAAATTACTGTACTTTTTACCCCAAAATTAGATGAATTTCTGCAATTTGCTCCAAAATACAGGAATTTTTTGCCTTTTTCGCCGATAATAAAGAAAACTTCTGCCATTTTGGCGCGAAATAAGTGAAATTTCTGCAGTTTTACCCCAAAATAAGGGGATTTTCTGAATTTTTGCCCCAAAATTAGGGGAATTTCTGAAATTTTGTTCCAAAATACATGGAATTTCTGCCTTTTTGCCCGAAAATAAAAAAAAAATGTATACCTTTTTGCCATTAAAAATGGAAATTTCTTCAATTTGCCCGAAAATAAGGGGATATTCCGCCTTTTTGACTCAAAATAAGTGCAATTTCTGCCTTTTCCACAAAAATAAACGAAATTTCTGTCTTTTTGCCCCAAAATAAAGGGAAATTCTGACTTTTTGCCCTGAAATATTTGAAATTTCTGCAATTTTACCAAAAATAAGGGGAATTTCTGTCTTTTGACCCAAATTATAAGGAATTTCTGCCTTTTTGCTCCAAAATAAGAAAAATTTCTGCAATTTTGCTGCAAAATAAAGGGAATTTCTCCCTTTTTGCCTCAAAATAAAGGAAATTTCAGCCTTTTTACCTGAAAATAAGTGAAATTTCTGCAATTTTGCCCCAAATAAGGGAAATTTCTGCAATTTTGCCCCCAAATAAGGTAAATTCCTGCAATTTTGCCCCAAAATAAAGGAAGTTTCTGATTTTTGCCCCAAAATAAAGGGAATTTCTGCCTTTTGCCCCAAAATTAGGGGAATTTCTGAAATTTTGCTCCAAAATACAGGGAATTTCTGCCTTTATGCCCGAAAATAAGAGAAATGCATACCTTTTTGCCATAAAAAAGGGAAATTTCTTCATTATTGCTCCAAAATAAGGGGAATTTCTGCCTTTTTGCCTCTAAATAAGTGGAATTTTTGTCTTTTTCCCCCAAAACAAAAGGAATTTCTGTCTTTTTTGCCCCAAAATAAGGGGAATTTCTGACTTATTACCCTGAAATAAGTGAAATTTCTGCAATTTTGCACCAAAATAAGGGAAATTTCTGTATTTTTGCAACGAAATAAGGGGAATTTCAGCCTTTTTACCTCAAAATTAGGGGAATTTCTGCATTTTTGCCACAAAATATTAGGAATTTCTGCCTTTTTGCCCCAAATAAGGAAAATTTCTGCCTTTTTTTCCTGAAATAAGTGAAATTTCTTCAATTTTGTCCCAAAATAAGTGAAATTTCTGCAATTTTGCCCCTAAATAAGGGAAATTTCTGGAATTTTGCACAAAAATAGGTGGAATTTTTGAGTTTGGCCCAAAATAAGGAGAATTTCTGTCTTTTTGCCCCAACATATAGAGAATTTCTGCCATTTTCCCCAACAATTAGGGGAATTTCTGCAATTTTGCTCCAAAATATGGGGAATTTCTGCTTTTTAGGCGAAAATAAGTGGAATGTATACCTTATGCCACAAAAAAATGAAATTTCTTCATTTTTGCTCCAAAATAAGGGGAATTTCTGCTTTTTTGCCTCTAAATAGTGAAATTTCTGTCTTTTTCCCCCAAAACAAAGGTATTTTCTGTTTTTTGCCCCAAAATAAGGAAAATGTCTGACTTAATACCCTGTAATAAGTGAAATTTCTGCAATTGTGCCCCAAATTAAGAGAAATTTCTGCAATTTTGCCCCAAAATAAGGGAAATTTCTGGAATTTTGCCCCAAAATAAGTGGAATTTCTGAGTTTTGCCCCAAAATAAGGAGAATTTCTGTCTTTTTGCCCCAACAAATAAGGAATTTCTGCCTTTTTGCTCCACACTTAGGGGAATTTCTGTAATTTTACTCCAAAATATGGGGAATTTCTGCCTTTATGCCTGAAAATAAGGGGAATGCATATCTATTTGCCATAAAAAAGGGAAATTTCTTCATTTTTGCTACAAAATCAGGGGAATTTCTGTTTTTTTGGCTCTAAATAAGTGGAATTTCTGTCTTTTTCCCCCAAAACAAGGGAATTTCTGTCTTTTTTGCCCCAAAATAAGGGGAATTTCTGACTTTTTACCCTGAAATAAGTGAATATTCTGCAATGTTGCCCCAAAATAAGGGAAATTTCTTCCTTTTTTGCCCCCAAATAATGGAAATTTCAGCATTTTTACCTCATAATAATGGGAATCTCTGCCTTTTTGCCCTAAAATATGGAAAATTTCTGTATTTTTGCCCAAAATAAAGAAAATTTCTGCAATTTTGTAACAAAATAAAAGTAATTTCTGCATTTTGTCCCAAAATAAGAGAAATTTCTACGTTTTTTCCCTGAAATTAGTGAAATTTCTGTAATTTTGCCCCAATATAAGGGGAATTTCTGACTTTTTGCCCTGAAATAATGAGAATTTCTGTCTTTTTGCCCCAAAATAATGTGAATTTCTGCATTTTCCTTCAAAATTAGGAGAATATGTGCAATTTTGCTTAAAATACGTGGAATTTCTGCCTTATTGCAACAAAATAAAGGGAATTTCTGCATTTTTGCACCAATATAAGGGGAATTTCTGAAATTTTGCTCCAAAATACGGGGAATTTTAACCTTATTGCCCGAAATAAAGTGGAATTTCTGCCTTTTTGCCCTGAAATATTTGAAATTTCTGCAATTTTACCCCAAAATAAGGGGAATTTTTGTTTTTGGCCCCAAAATTACAAGAATTTCTGCTTTTTGCCCCAAAATAATGCAAATTTCGGACTTTTTGCCCTGAAATAAGTGAAATTTCTGCAATTTTGCCCCAAAATAAGGGGAATTTCTTCTTTTTTGCCTCAAAATATAGGAAATTTCAGCGTTTTTACCTGAAAATAAGTGAAATTTCTGCAATTTTGCACCAAATAAGGGATATTTCTGCAATTTTGCCCCAAAATAAGGTAAATTACTGTAATTTTGCCCCAAAATAAAGGAAATTTCTGATTTTTGCCCCCCCAAAAAAGGAATTTCTGCCTTTTGCCCCAAAATTAGGGGAATTTCTGCAATTTTGCTCCAAAATATGGGGAATTTCTGCCTTTATGCCCGAATATAAGGGAAATGCATACCTATTTGCCATAAAAAAAATTTCTTCATTTTTGTTACAAAATAAGGGGAATTTCTGCCTTTTTGGCTCTAAATAAGTGGAATTTCTGTCTTTTTCCCCCCAAAAAAGCAAATTTCTGTCTTTTTTGCCCAAAAATAAGGGAAATTTCTGACTTATTACCATGAAATAAGTGAAAATTCAGCCATTTTGCCCCGCAATAAGGGAAATTTCTGCCTTTTGCCCCCAAGTAAGGGGAATTTCAGCATTTTTACCTCATAATAATGGGAATCTCTGCCTTTTTGCCCTAAAATATGGAAAATTTCTGTATTTTTTCCCCAAAATAAAGAAAATTTCTGCAATTTTGTACCAAAATAAAAGTAATTTCTGCCTTTTTGTCCCAAAATAAGAGAAATTTCCGCGTTTTTGCCCTGAAATAATTGAAAGTTCTGTAATTTTGCCCCAAAATAAGGGAAATTTCTGACTTTTTGCCCTGAAATAATGAGAATTTCTGTCTTTTTGCCCCAAAATAATGTGAATTTCTGCATTTTCCTTCAAAATTAGGAGAATATGTGCAATTTTGCTTAAAATACGTGGAATTTCTGCCTTATTGCAACAAAATAAAGGGAATTTCTGCATTTTTGCACCAATATAAGGGGAATTTCTGAAATTTTGCTCCAAAATACGGGGAATTTTAACCTTATTGCCCGAAATAAAGTGGAATTTCTGCCTTTTTACCTTGAAATATTTGAAATTTCTGCAATTTTACCCCAAAATAAGGGGAATTTTTGTTTTTGGCCCCAAAATTACAAGAATTTCTGCTTTTTGCCCCAAAATAATGCAAATTTCGGACTTTTTGCCCTGAAATAAGTGAAATTTCTGCAATTTTGCCCCAAAATAAGGGGAATTTCTTCTTTTTTGCCTCAAAATATAGGAAATTTCAGCGTTTTTACCTGAAAATAAGTGAAATTTCTGCAATTTTGCACCAAATAAGGGATATTTCTGCAATTTTGCCCCAAAATAAGGTAAATTACTGTAATTTTGCCCCAAAATAAAGGAAATTTCTGATTTTTGCCCCCCCAAAAAAGGAATTTCTGCCTTTTGCCCCAAAATTAGGGGAATTTCTGCAATTTTGCTCCAAAATATGGGGAATTTCTGCCTTTATGCCCGAATATAAGGGAAATGCATACCTATTTGCCATAAAAAAAAATTTCTTCATTTTTGTTACAAAATAAGGGGAATTTCTGCCTTTTTGGCTCTAAATAAGTGGAATTTCTGTCTTTTTCCCCCCAAAAAAGCAAATTTCTGTCTTTTTTGCCCAAAAATAAGGGAAATTTCTGACTTATTACCATGAAATAAGTGAAAATTCTGCCATTTTGCCCCGCAATAAGGGAAATTTCTGCCTTTTTGCCCCCAAGTAAGGGGAATTTCAGCATTTTTACCTCATAATAATGGGAATCTCTGCCTTTTTGCCCTAAAATATGAAAATTTCTGTATTTTTGCCCCAAAATAAAGAAAATTTCTGCTATTTTGTACCAAAATAAAAGTAATTTCTGCCTTTTTGTCCCAAAATAAGAGAAATTTCCGCGTTTTTGCCCTGAAATAATTGAAAGTTCTGTAATTTTGCCCCAAAATAAGGGGAATTTCTGACTTTTTGCCCTGAAATAAGGAGAATTTCTGTCTTTTTGCCCCAAAATAATGTGAATTTCTGCATTTTCCTTCAAAATTAGGGGAATATGTGGAATTTTGCTCAAAATACGGGGAATTTCTGCCTTATTGCCCCAAAATAAAGGGAATTTCTGCATTTTTGCACCAATATAAGGGGAATTTCTGAAATTTTGCTCCAAAATACGGGGAATTTCAACCTTATTGCCCGAAATAAAGTGGAATTTCTGCCTTTTTGCCCTGAAATATTTGAAATTTCCGCAATTTTACCCAAAAATAAGGGGAATTTCTGTTTTTGGCCCCAAAATTAGGAGAATTTCTGTTTTTTGCCCCAAAATAAGGCAAATTTCTAACTTTTTGCAGTGAAATAAGTGAAATTTCTGCAATTTTGCCCCAAAGTAAGGGGAATTTCTGCCTTTTTGCCAAAATATGAAGAATTTCAGCATTTTACCTCCAAATAAGGGGAATTTCTGCCTTTTTGCCATAAAATATGGGGAATTTCTGCCTATTGCCCCCAAATAAGAAAAATTTTTGCTTTTCTGCCCCAATTAACAGGAATTTCCTCCTCTTTGCCAAAAAGTGAAGGGAATTTCTGCCTTTTTGCCCCAAAATAACGGGAATTTCAGCTTTTTATCTCAAAATAAAAAGAATTTCTGCCTTTTGCCCACAATATGGGGAATTTCTGAATTTTTGTTTCAAAATAACGAAAATTTCTTCAATTTTGTACCAAAATAAAAGTAATTTCTGAGTTTTTGCCCTGAAATAAATGAAATTTCTGCAATTTTGCCCGAAAAAAAGGGAAATTTGTGTCTTTTTGCCCCAAAATGAGGGGAATTTCTGCTTTTTTGCCCTGAAATATTTGAAATTTCTGCAATTTTACCGAAAATAAGGGGAATTTCTGCCTTTTTGCCCCAAATTATAAGGAATTTCTGCCTTTTTGTCCCAAAATAAGGAAAATTTCTGCAATTTTGCCCCAAAATAAGGGGAATTTCTTCTTTTTTGCCTCAAAATATAGGAAATTTCAGCGTTTTTACCTGAAAATAAGTGAAATTTCTGCAATTTTGCCCCAAATAAGGGAAATTTCTGCAATTTTGCCCCAAAATAAGGTAAATTACTGCAATTTTGCCCCAAAATAAAGGAAATTTCTGATTTTTGCCCCCCCAAAAAAGGAATTTCTGCCTTTTGCCCCAAAATTAGGGGAATTTCTGCAATTTTGCTCCAAAATATGGGGAATTTCTGCCTTTATGCCCGAATATAAGGGAAATGCATACCTATTTGCCATAAAAAAAATATTTCTTCATTTTTGTTACAAAATAAGGGGAATTTCTGCATTTTTGGCTCTAATAAGTGGAATTTCTGTCTTTTTCCCCCCAAAAAAGGAAATTTCTGTCTTTTTTGCGCAAAAATAAGGGAAATTTCTGACTTATTACCATGAAATAAGTGAAAATTCTGCCATTTTGCCCTGCAATAAGGGAAATTTCTGCCTTTTTGCCCCCAAATAAGGGGAATTTCAGCATTTTTACCTCATAATAATGGGAATCTCTGCCTTTTTGCCCTAAAATATGAAAATTTCTGTATTTTTGCCCCAAAATAAAGAAAATTTCTGCAATTTTGTACCAAAATAAAAGTAATTTCTGCCTTTTTGTCCCAAAATAAGAGAAATTTCCGCGTTTTTGCCCTGAAATAATTGAAAGTTCTGTAATTTTGCCCCAAAATAAGGGGAATTTCTGACTTTTTGCCCTGAAATAAGGAGAATTTCTGTCTTTTTGCCCCAAAATAATGTGAATTTCTGCATTTTCCTTCAAAATTAGGGGAATATGTGGAATTTTGCTCAAAATACGGGGAATTTCTGCCTTATTGCCCCAAAATAAAGGGAATTTCTGCATTTTTGCACCAATATAAGGGGAATTTCTGAAATTTTGCTCCAAAATACGGGGAATTTCAACCTTATTGCCCGAAATAAAGTGGAATTTCTGCCTTTTTGCCCTGAAATATTTGAAATTTCCGCAATTTTACCCAAAAATAAGGGGAATTTCTGTTTTTGGCCCCAAAATTAGGAGAATTTCTGCTTTTTGCCCCAAAATAAGGCAAATTTCTAACTTTTTGCAGTGAAATAAGTGAAATTTCTGCAATTTTGCCCCAAAGTAAGGGGAATTTCTGCCTTTTTGCCAAAATATGAAGAATTTCAGCATTTTACCTCCAAATAAGGGGAATTTCTGCCTTTTTGCCATAAAATATGGGGAATTTCTGCCTATTGCCCCCAAATAAGAAAAATTTTTGCTTTTCTGCCCCAATTAACAGGAATTTCCTCCTCTTTGCCAAAAAGTGAAGGGAATTTCTGCCTTTTTGCCCCAAAATAACGGGAATTTCAGCTTTTTATCTCAAAATAAAAAGAATTTCTGCCTTTTGCCCACAATATGGGGAATTTCTGAATTTTTGTTTCAAAATAACGAAAATTTCTTCAATTTTGTACCAAAATAAAAGTAATTTCTGAGTTTTTGCCCTGAAATAAATGAAATTTCTGCAATTTTGCCCGAAAAAAAGGGAAATTTGTGTCTTTTTGCCCCAAAATGAGGGGAATTTCTGCTTTTTTGCCCTGAAATATTTGAAATTTCTGCAATTTTACCGAAAATAAGGGGAATTTCTGCCTTTTTGCCCCAAATTATAAGGAATTTCTGCCTTTTTGTCCCAAAATAAGGAAAATTTCTGCAATTTTGCCCCAAAATAAGGGGAATTTCTTTTTTTTTGCCTCAAAATATAGGAAATTTCAGCGTTTTTACCTGAAAATAAGTGAAATTTCTGCAATTTTGCCCCAAATAAGGGAAATTTCTGCAATTTTGCCCCAAAATAAGGTAAATTACTGCAATTTTGCCCCAAAATAAAGGAAATTTCTGATTTTTGCCCCCCCAAAAAAGGAATTTCTGCCTTTTGCCCCAAAATTAGGGGAATTTCTGCAATTTTGCTCCAAAATATGGGGAATTTCTGCCTTTATGCCCGAATATAAGGGAAATGCATACCTATTTGCCATAAAAAAAAAATTTCTTCATTTTTGTTACAAAATAAGGGGAATTTCTGCCTTTTTGGCTCTAAATAAGTGGAATTTCTGTCTTTTTTCCCCCCAAAAAGGAAATTTCTGTCTTTTTTGCCCAAAAATAAGGGAAATTTCTGACTTATTACCATGAAATAAGTGAAAATTCTGCCATTTTGCCCTGCAATAAGGGAAATTTCTGCCTTTTTGCCCCCAAATAAGGGGAATTTCAGCATTTTTACCTCATAATAATGGGAATCTCTGCCTTTTTGCCCTAAAATATGAAAATTTCTGTATTTTTGCCCCAAAATAAAGAAAATTTCTGCAATTTTGTACCAAAATAAAAGTAATTTCTGCCTTTTTGTCCCAAAATAAGAGAAATTTCCGCGTTTTTGCCCTGAAATAATTGAAAGTTCTGTAATTTTGCCCCAAAATAAGGGGAATTTCTGACTTTTTGCCCTGAAATAAGGAGAATTTCTGTCTTTTTGCCCCAAAATAATGTGAATTTCTGCATTTTCCTTCAAAATTAGGGGAATATGTGGAATTTTGCTCAAAATACGGGGAATTTCTGCCTTATTGCCCCAAAATAAAGGGAATTTCTGCATTTTTGCACCAATATAAGGGGAATTTCTGAAATTTTGCTCCAAAATACGGGGAATTTCAACCTTATTGCCCGAAATAAAGTGGAATTTCTGCCTTTTTGCCCTGAAATATTTGAAATTTCCGCAATTTTACCCAAAAATAAGGGGAATTTCTGTTTTTGGCCCCAAAATTAGGAGAATTTCTGCTTTTTGCCCCAAAATAAGGCAAATTTCTAACTTTTTGCAGTGAAATAAGTGAAATTTCTGCAATTTTGCCCCAAAGTAAGGGGAATTTCTGCCTTTTTGCCAAAATATGAAGAATTTCTGCATTTTACCTCCAAATAAGGGGAATTTCTGCCTTTTTGCCATAAAATATGGGGAATTTCTGCCTATTGCCCCCAAATAAGAAAAATTTTTGCTTTTCTGCCCCAATTAACAGGAATTTCCTCCTCTTTGCCAAAAAGTGAAGGGAATTTCTGCCTTTTTGCCCCAAAATAACGGGAATTTCAGCTTTTTATCTCAAAATAAAAAGAATTTCTGCCTTTTGCCCACAATATGGGGAATTTCTGAATTTTTGTTTCAAAATAACGAAAATTTCTTCAATTTTGTACCAAAATAAAAGTAATTTCTGAGTTTTTGCCCTGAAATAAATGAAATTTCTGCAATTTTGCCCGAAAAAAAGGGAAATTTGTGTCTTTTTGCCCCAAAATGAGGGGAATTTCTGCTTTTTTGCCCTGAAATATTTGAAATTTCTGCAATTTTACCGAAAATAAGGGGAATTTCTGCCTTTTTGCCCCAAATTATAAGGAATTTCTGCCTTTTTGTCCCAAAATAAGGAAAATTTCTGCAATTTTGCCCCAAAATAAGGGGAATTTCTTCTTTTTTGCCTCAAAATATAGGAAATTTCAGCGTTTTTACCTGAAAATAAGTGAAATTTCTGCAATTTTGCCCCAAATAAGGGAAATTTCTGCAATTTTGCCCCAAAATAAGGTAAATTACTGCAATTTTGCCCCAAAATAAAGGAAATTTCTGATTTTTGCCCCCCCAAAAAAGGAATTTCTGCCTTTTGCCCCAAAATTAGGGGAATTTCTGCAATTTTGCTCCAAAATATGGGGAATTTCTGCCTTTATGACCGAATATAAGGGAAATGCATACCTATTTGCCATAAAAAAAATTTCTTCATTTTTGTTACAAAATAAGGGGAATTTCTGCCTTTTTGGCTCTAAATAAGTGGAATTTCTGTATTTTTCCCCCCAAAAAAGGAAATTTCTGTCTTTTTTGCCCCAAAATAAGGGAAATTTCTGACTTATTACCATCAAATAAGTGAAAATTCTGCCATTTTGCCCCGCAATAAGGGAAATTTCTGCCTTTTTGCCCCCAAATAAGGGGAATTTCAGCATTTTTACCTCATAATAATGGGAATCTCTGCCTTTTTGCCCTAAAATATGGAAAATTTCTGTATTTTTGCCCCAAAATAAAGAAAATTTCTGCAATTTTGTACCAAAATAAAAGTAATTTCTGCCTTTTTGTCCCAAAATAAGAGAAATTTCCGCGTTTTTGCCCTGAAATAATTGAAAGTTCTGTAATTTTGCCCCAAAATAAGGGGAATTTCTGACTTTTTGCCCTGAAATAAGGAGAATTTCTGTCTTTTTGCCCCAAAATAATGTGAATTTCTGCATTTTCCTTCAAAATTAGGGGAATATGTGGAATTTTGCTCAAAATACGGGGAATTTCTGCCTTATTGCCCCAAAATAAAGGGAATTTCTGCATTTTTGCACCAATATAAGGGGAATTTCTGAAATTTTGCTCCAAAATACGGGGAATTTCAACCTTATTGCCCGAAATAAAGTGGAATTTCTGCCTTTTTGCCCTGAAATATTTGAAATTTCCGCAATTTTACCCAAAAATAAGGGGAATTTCTGTTTTTGGCCCCAAAATTAGGAGAATTTCAGCTTTTTGCCCCAAAATAAGGCAAATTTCTAACTTTTTGCACTGAAATAATTGAAATTTCTGCAATTTTGCCCCAAAGTAAGGGGAATTTCTGCCTTTTTGCCAAAATAAGGGGAATTTCAGCATTTTACCTCCAAATAAGTTGAATTTCTGCCTTTTTGCCACAAAATATGGGGAATTTCTGCCTATTGCCCCCAAATAAGAAAAATTTTTGCTTTTCTGCCCCAATTAACAGGAATTTCCTCCTCTTTGCCAAAAAGTGAAGGGAATTTCTGCCTTTTTGCCCCAAAATAACGGGAATTTCAGCTTGTTACCTCAAAATAAGGGGAATTTCTGCCTTTTGCCCACAATATGGGGAATTTCTGACTTTTTGTTCCACAATAAGGAAAATTTCTTCAATTTTGTACCAAAATAAAAGTAATTTCTGACTTTTTGCCCTGAAATAAATGAAATTTCTGCAATTTTGCCCAATAAAAGGGAAATTTGTGTCTTTTTGCCCGAAAATGAGGGGAATTTCTGCCTTTTTGACCCAAAATATAGGGAATTTCAGCATTTTACCTCAAAATAAAGGGAATTTCAGCCTTTTTGCAACAGAATATGGGGAATTTCTGCCTTTTTGCCACAAAATAAAAAAAAATTTCTGCAATTCTGTACCAAAATAAAAGAAATTTTTACAATTTTGCCCGAAAATAAGGGAAATTTCTGATTTTTGCCCCGAAATAAGGAGAATTTCTGTATTTTTGCCCCAAAATAAAGGGAATTTCTGCCTTTTTGCCCCAAAATTAGGGGAGTTTCTGCAATTTTGCTTCAAAATATAGGAAATTTCTGCCTCTTTTCCCGAAAATAAAGAGAACTTCTTACGATTTGCCCCAAATAAAGGGAATTTCTGCATTCTTGCTTCAATATTAGGGGAATTTCTGCAATTTTGCTCCAAAATACGGGGAATTTCTGCCTTTTTGCCCGAAATTAAGGGGATTTTCTGCGTTTTTGCCCCCAAACAAGGGAAATTTCTGCAATTTTATCCCAAATAAGGGGAATTTCTGCCATTTTGCCCAGAACTATCTGAAATGTCTGCAATTTTACCCCAAAATAAGGTGAATTTCTGCTTTTGCCCCAAAATAATGGGAATTTCTGCCTTTTTGCCCCACAATAAGATAAATTTTTGCTTTTTTTTTCTCTGAAATAAGTGAAATTTCTGCAATTTTGCCTTAAAATAAAAGAAATTTATGTAATTTTTCCACATAATAAAGGGATTTTCTGCAATTTTGCCCCAAAATAAAGGGAATTTCTGTTTTTTGTCCCCAAATAAGGGAAATTTCTGCAATTTTGCCCCAAAATAAAAGGTATGTCTCTCTTTTTGCCTCAAAATAAAGGAAATTTCAGCCTTTTTACCTGAAAATAAGTGAAATTTCTGCAATTTTGCCCCAAATAAAGGAAATTTCTGCAATTTTGCCCTAAAATAAGGGGAATTTCTGCCTTTTGCCCGTAAATAAGGAGAATTTCTGCCTTTTTGCCCCCAAATAGAGAAAATTACTGTACTTTTTACCCCAAAATTAGGTGAATTTCTGCAATTTGCTCCAAAATACAGGAATTTTTTGCCTTTTTCGCCGATAATAAAAAAAACTTCTGCCATTTTGGCGCGAAATAAATGAAATTTCTGCAGTTTTACCCCAAAATAAGGGGATTTTCTGAATTTTTGCCCCAAAATTAGGGGAATTTCTGAAATTTTGTTCCAAAATACATGGAATTTCTGCCTTTTTGCCCGAAAATAAAAAAAAAAATGTATACCTTTTTGCCATTAAAAATGGAAATTTCTTCAATTTGCCCAAAAATAAGGGGATATTCCGCCTTTTTGACTCTAAATAAGTGCAATTTCTGCCTTTTCCACAAAAATAAACGAAATTTCTGTCTTTTTGCCCCAAAATAAGGGGAATTTCTGACTTTTTGCCCTGAAATATTTGAAATTTCTGCAATTTTACCAAAAATAAGGGGAATTTCTGTCTTTTGACCCAAATTATAAGGAATTTCTGCCTTTTTGCCCCAAAATAAGAAAAATTTCTGCAATTTTGCTGCAAAATAAAGGGAATTTCTCCCTTTTTGCCTCAAAATAAAGGAAATTTCAGCCTTTTTACCTGAAAATAAGTGAAATTTCTGCAATTTTGCCCCAAATAAGGGAAATTTCTGCAATTTTGCCCCAAAATAAGCTAAATTCCTGCAATTTTGCCCCAAAATAAAGGAAGTTTCTGATTTTTGCCCCAAAATAAAGGGAATTTCTGCCTTTTGCCCCAAAATTAGGGGAATTTCTGAAATTTTGCTCCAAAATACAGGGAATTTCTGCCTTTATGCCCGAAAATAAGAGAAATGCATACCTTTTTGCCATAAAAAGGGAAATTTCTTCATTATTGCTCCAAAATAAGGGGAATTTCTGCATTTTTGCCTCTAAATAAGTGGAATTTTTGTCTTTTTCCCCCAAAACAAAGGGAATTTCTGTCTTTTTTGCCCCAAAATAAGGGGAATTTCTGACTTATTACCCTGAAATAAGTGAAATTTCTGCAATTTTGCACCAAAATAAGGGAAATTTCTGTATTTTTGCAACGAAATAAGGGGAATTTCAGCCTTTTTACCTCAAAATTAGGGGAATTTCTGCATTTTTGCCACAAAATATTAGGAATTTCTGCCTTTTTGCCCCAAATAAGGAAAATTTCTGCCTTTTTTCCCTGAAATAAGTGAAATATCTTCAATTTTGTCCCAAAATAAGTGAAATTTCTGCAATTTTGCCCCTAAATACGGGAAATTTCTGGAATTTTGCACAAAAATAGGTGGAATTTTTGAGTTTGGCCCAAAATAAGGAGAATTTCTGTCTTTTTACTCCAACATATAGAGAATTTCTGCCTTTTCCCCCAACAATTAGGGGAATTTCTGCTTTTTAGGCGAAAATAAGTGGAATGTATACCTTATGCCACAAAAAAGGGAAATTTCTTCATTTTTGCTCCAAAATAAGGGGAATTTCTGCTTTTTTGCCTCTAAATAAGTGAAATTTCTGTCTTTTTCCGCCAAAACAAAGGGATTTTCTGTTTTTTGCGCCAAAATAAGGAAAATGTCTGACCTAGTACCCTGTAATAAGTGAAATTTCTGCAATTGTGCCCCAAATTAAGAGAAATTTCTGCAATTTTGCCCCAAAATAAGGGAAATTTCTGGAATTTTGCCCCAAAATAAGTGGAATTTCTGAGTTTTGCCCCAAAATAAGGAGAATTTCTGTCTTTTTGCCCCAACAAATAAGGAATTTCTGCCTTTTTGCCTCACACTTAGGGGAATTTCTGTAATTTTACTCCAAAATATGGGGAATTTCTGCCTTTATGCCTGAAAATAAGGGGAATGCATATCTATTTGCCATAAAAAAGGGAAATTTCTTCATTTTTGCTACAAAATCAGGGGAATTTCTGTTTTTTTGGCTCTAAATAAGTCGAATTTCTGTCTTTTTCCCCCAAAACAAGGGAATTTCTGTCTTTGTTGCCCCAAAATAAGGGGAATTTCTGACTTTTTACCCTGAAATAAGTGAATATTCTGCAATGTTGCCCCAAAATAAGGGAAATTTCTTCCTTTTTTGCCCCCAAATAATGGAAATTTCAGCATTTTTACCTCATAATAATGGGAATCTCTGCCTTTTTGCCCTAAAATATGGAAAATTTCTGTATTTTTGCCTCAAAATAAAGAAAATTTCTGCAATTTTGTACCAAAATAAAAGTAATTTCTGCATTTTGTCCCAAAATAAGAGAAATTTCTGCGTTTTTTCCCTGAAATTAGTGAAATTTCTGTAATTTTGCCCCAATATAAGGGGAATTTCTGACTTTTTGCCCTGAAATAATGAGAATTTCTGTCTTTTTGCCCCAAAATAATGTGAATTTCTGCATTTTCCTTCAAAATTAGGAGAATATGTGCAATTTTGCTTAAAATACGTGGAATTTCTGCCTTATTGCAACAAAATAAAGGGAATTTCTGCATTTTTGCACCAATATAAGGGGAATTTCTGAAATTTTGCTCCAAAATACGGGGAATTTTAACCTTATTGCCCGAAATAAAGTGGAATTTCTGCCTTTTTGCCCTGAAATATTTGAAATTTCCGCAATTTTACCCCAAAATAAGGGGAATTTCTGTTTTTGGCCCCAAAATTACAAGAATTTCTGCTTTTTGCCCCAAAATAATGCAAATTTCGGACTTTTTGCCCTGAAATAAGTGAAATTTCTGCAATTTTGCCCCAAAATAAGGGGAATTTCTGCCTTTTTGCCAAAATAAGGGGAATTTCCGCATTTTACCTACAAATAAGGGGAATTTCTGCCTTTTTCCCACATAATATGGGGAATTTCTGCCTATTGCCCCCAAATAAGAAAAATTTTTGCTTTTCTGCCCCAATTAACAGGAATTTCCTTCTTTTTGCCACAAAGTAAAGGGAATTTCTGCCTTTTTGCCCCAAAATAACGGGAATTTCAGCTTGTTACCTCAAAATAAGGGGAATTTCTGCCTTTTGCCCACAATATGGGGAATTTCTGAATTTTTGTTCCAATATAACGAAAATTTCTTCAATTTTATACCAAAATAAAAGTAATTTCTGACTTTTTGCCCTGAAATAAATGAAATTTCTGCAATTTTGCCCGAAAAAAAGGGAAATTTGTGTCTTTTTGCCCCAAAATGAGGGGAATTTCTGCCTTTTTGCCACAAAATATAGGGAATTTCAGCATTTTACCTCAAAATAAGGGGAATTTCAGCCTTTTTGCAACAAAATATGGGGAATTTCTGCCTTTTTGCCACAAAATAAGAAAAATTTCTGCAATTCTGTACCAAAATAAAATAAATTTTTACAATTTTGCCCGAAAATAAGGGAAATTTCTGATTTTTGCCCCGAAATAAGGAGAATTTCTGTATTTTTGCCCCAAAATAAGGGGAATTTCTGCCTTTTTGCCCCAAAATTAGAGGAGTTTTTGCAATTTTGCTTCAAAATACAGGAAATTTCTGCCTCTTTTCCCGAAAATAAGAGGAACTTCTTCCGATTTGCCCCAAATAAAGGGAATTTCTGCATTTTTCCCCAATATTAGGGGAATTTCTGCAATTTTGCTCGAAAACACAAGGAATTTCTGCCTTTTAGCCTGAAATTAAGGAGATTTTCTGCATTTTTGCCCCCAAACAAGGGAAATTTCTGCAATTTTATCCCAAATAAGGGGAATTTCTGCCTTTTTGCCCCAATATAATGGGAATTTCTGCCTTTTTGCCCCACAATAAGAAAAATTTTTGCTTTTTTTCTCTGAAATAAGTGAAATTTCTGCAATTTTGCCTTAAAATAAAAGAAATTTCTTCAATTTTTTTCCATAATATAGAAATTTTCTGCAATTTTGCCCCAAAATAAAGGGAATTTCTGTTTTTTGTCCCCAAATAAGGGAAATTTCTGCAATTTTGTTCTAAATTAAAGGGAATTTCTGCCTTTTGCCTCAAAATAAGGGGAATTTTTACCTTTTTGCCCCAAAATAAACAAAATTACTGCATGTTTTACCCCAAAATTAGGTGAATTTCTGCAATTTTGCTCCAAAATACGGGGAATTTCTGCCTATTTGCCCGAAAATAAAGAGAATGTATACCTTTTTGCCATAAAAAAGGGAAATTTCTTCATTTTTACCCTAAAATAAGGGGATTTTCTGCATTTTTGACAAAAAATAAGTGCAATTTCTGACTTTTCCCCAAAAATAAACGGAATTTCTGTCTTTTTGCCCCAAAATAAGCGGAATTTCTGACGTTTTGCCCTGAAATAAGTTAAATTTCTAAAATTTTTCCTCAAAATAAGGGAAATGTCTGCTTTTTGCCCCCAAATAAGGGGAATTTCTGCCTTTTTGCCCCAAAATAAGGGGAATTTCTGCATTTTTGAACCAAAATAAGGGGAATTTCAGCCTTTCTACCTCAAAATAATGGGAATTTCTGCATTTCTGCCCCAAAATATTGAAAATTTCTGGCTTTTTGCCCAAAAATAAGAAAAATTTCTGAAATTTGGAACCAAAGTAAAAGAAATTTCTGCCTTTTTGCCCCAAAATAAGAAAATTTCTGCTTTTTTCCCTGAAATAAGTGAAATTTCTGCAATTTTGCCCCAAAATAAGGGAAATTTCTACAATTTTGCCAAATGTACAGGAAATTTCTACAATTTTCCTCAAAATAAGAGGAATTTCTGAATTTTTGCTCCGAAAAAAAGGAGATTTTCTGTCTTTTTGCCCCAAAATAAGGAGAATTTCTGCCTTGTTGCCCGAAAATTATGAGAATTTCTGCAAATTTGCTTTAAAATACGGGGAATTTCTGCCTTTTAGCCCAAAATAAAGGGATTTTCTGAATTTTCCCCCAATATTTGGGGAATTTCTGCATTTTACATCTAAATAAGGGGAATTTCTGCATTTTACCTCAAAATAAGAAGGATTGCTGCCTTTTGCCCCAAAATATGGCTAATTTCTGCCTTTATGTTCAAAAATAAGGAAAATTTCTTCAATTTTGTATCATAATAAAATAAATTTCTGCTTTTTGCCCCAAAATAAGGGGAATTTCTGACTTTTTGCCCTGAAATAAATGAAATTTCTGCAATTTTGCCCGAAAATAATGGAAATTTGTGCCTTTTTTCCCCAAATTAAGGGGAATTTCTGCCTTTGCCCCAAAATATGGGGAATTTCAACATTTAACCTCAAAATAAGGGGAATTTCAGCCTTTTTGCACCAAAATATGGAGAATTTCTGCCTTTTTGCCCCAAAATAAAGGAATTTTCTGCATTTTTGCACCAATATTAGGGGAATTTCTGCAATTTTGCTCCAAAATACGGGTCATTTCTGCCTTTTTGCCCGAAATTAAGTGGAATTTCTGCCTTTTTGTCCCGAAATAAGTGAAATTTCTTCAATTTTAGCCAAAAATTAGGGATTTCATCTTTTTGCCTCAAAATAAGTGGAATTTCTGCCATTTTGCCTTGAAATATTTGAAATTTCTGCAATTTTCCCACAAAATAAGGGGAATTTCTGCCTTTTTGCCCCAAAATAAGGGGAATTTCAGCCTTTTTACCTCATAATAATTAGAATCTCTGCCTTTTTGCCCTAAAATATGGAAAATTTCTGTATTTTTGCCCCAAAATAAAGAAAATTTCTGCAATTTTGTACCAAAATAAAAGTAATTTCTGCATTTTGTCCCAAAATAAGAGAAATTTCCATGTTTTTTACCTGAAATAAGTGAAATTTCTGTAATTTTGCCCCAAAATAAGGGGAATTTCTGACTTTTTGCCCTGAAATAAGGAGAATTTCTGTCTTTTTGCCCCAAAATAATGTTAATTTCTGCATTTTCCTTCAAAATTAGGGGAATATGTGCAATTTTGCTCAAAATATGTGGAATTTCTGCCTTATTGCAACAAAATAAAGGGAATTTCTGCATTTTTGCACCAATATAAGGGGAATTTCTGAAATTTTGCTCCAAAATATGGGGAATTTTAACCTTATTGCCCGAAATAAAGTGGAATTTCTGCCTTTTTGCCCTGAAATATTTGAAATTTCCGCAATTTTACCCCAAAATAAGGGGAATTTCTGTTTTGGCCCAAAAATTACAAGAATTTCTGCTTTTTGCCCCAAAATAAGGCAAATTTCTGACTTTTTACCCTGAAATAAGTGAAATTTCTGCAATTTTGCCCCAATATGGGGAATTTCTGCCTTTTTGCCAAAATAAGGGGAATTTCAGCATTTTACCTCCAAATAAGGGGAATTTCTGCCTTTTTCCCACATAATATGGGGAATTTCTGCCTATTGCCCCCAAATAAGAAAAATTTTTGTTTTTCTGCCCCAATTAACAGGAATTTCCTCCTTTTTGCCACAAAGTAAAGGGAATTTCTGCCTTTTTGCCCAAAAATAATGGGCATTTCAGCTTGTTACCGCAAAATGAGGGGAATTTCTGCCTTTTGCCCACAATATGAGGAATTTCTGAATTTTTGTTCCAAAATAAGGAAAATTTCTTCAATTTTGTACAAAAATAAAAGTAATTTCTGACTTTTTGCCCTGAAATAAATGAAATTTCTGCAATTTTGCCCGAAAAAAAGGGAAATTTGTGTCTTTTTGCCCCAAAATGAGGGGAAATTCTGCCTTTTTGCCACAAAATATAGGGAATTTCAGCATTTTACCTCAAAATAAGGGGAATTTCAGCCTTTTTGCAACAAAATATGGGGAATTTCTGCCTTTTTGCCACAAAATAAGAAAGATTTCTTCTATTCTGTACCAAAATAAAATAAATTTTTACAATTTTGCCCGAAAATAAGGGAAATTTCTGATTTTTCCCCGAAATAAGGAGAATTTCTGTATTTTTGCCCCAAAATAAGGGGAATTTCTGCCTTTTTGCCCCAAAATTAGAGGAGTTTTTGCAATTTTGCTCTAAAATACTAGGAATTTCTGCCTCTTTTCCCAAAAATAAGAGGAACTTCTTCGGATTTGCCCCAAATAAAGGGAATTTCTGCATTTTTCCCCAATATTAGGGGAATTTCTGCAATTTTGCTCTAAAATACAAGGAATTTCTGCCTTTTTGCCTGAAATTAAGGAGACTTTCTGCATTTTTGCCCCCAAACAAGGGAAATTTCTGCAATTTTATCCCAAATAAGGGGAATTTCTGCCTTTTTGCCCCAATATAATGGGAATTTCTGCCTTTTTGCCCCACAATAAGAAAAATTTTTGCTTTTTTTCTCTGAAATAAGTGAAATTTCTGCAATTTTGCCTTAAAATAAAAGAAATTTCTTCAATTTTTTTCCATAATATAGGAATTTTCTGCAATTTTGCCCCAAAATAAAGGGAATTTCTGTTTTTTGTCCCCAAATAAGGGAAATTTCTGCAATTTTGTTCTAAATTAAGGGGAATTTCTGCCTTTTGCCTCAAAATAAGGGGAATTTTTACCTTTTTGCCCCAAAATAAAGAAAATTACTGCATGTTTTACCCCAAAATTAGGTGAATTTCTGCAATTTTGCTCCAAAATACGGGGAATTTCTGCCTTTTTGCCCGAAAATAAGGAGAATGTATAGCTTTTTGCCATAAAAAAGGGAAATTTCTTCATTTTTACCCTAAAATAAGGGGATTTTCTGCATTTTTGACAAAAAATAAGTGCAATTTCTGACTTTTCCCCAAAAATAAACGGAATTTCTGTCTTTTTGCCCCAAAATAAGCGGAATTTCTGACGTTTTGCCCTGAAATAGGTTAAATTTCTAAAATTTTTCCCCAAAATAAGGGAAATGTCTGCTTTTTGCCCCAAAATAAGGGAAATTTCTGCCTTTTTGCCCCAAAATAAGGGGAATTTCTGCATTTTTGCCCCAAAATAAGGGGAATTTCACCATTTCTACCTCATAATAATGGGAATTTCTGCATTTCTGCCCCAAAATATGGAAAATTTCTGGCTTTTTGCCCAAAAATAAGAAAAATTTCTGAAATTTGGAACCAAAATAAAAGAAATTTCTGCCTTTTTGCCCCAAAATAAGAAAATTTCTACTTTTTTTCCCTGAAATAAGTGAAATTTCTGCAATTTTGCCCCAAAATAAGGGAAATTTCTACAATTTTGCCAAATGAAGAGGAAATTTCTACAATTTTCCTCAAAATAAGAGGAATTTCTGACTTTTTGCTCCGAAAAAAAGGAGATTTTCTGTCTTTTTGCCCCAAAATAAGGAGAATTTCTGCCTTTTTGCCCGAAAATTATGAGAATTTCTGCAAATTTGCTTTAAAATACGGGGAATTTCTGCCTTTTAGCCCAAAATAAAGGGATTTTCTGAATTTTCCCCCAATATTTGGGGAATTTCTGCATTTTACCTCTAAATAAGGGGAATTTCTGCATTTTACCTCAAAATAAGAAGGATTTCTGCCTTTTGCCCCAAAATATGGCTAATTTCTGCCTTTATGTTCAAAAATAAGGAAAATTTCTTCAATTTTGTATCATAATAAAATAAATTTCTGCTTTTTGCCCCAAAATAAGGGGAATTTCTGACTTTTTGCGCTGAAATAAATGAAATTTCTGCAATTTTGCCCGCAAATAAGGGAAATTTGTGCCTTTTTTCCCCAAATTAAGGGGAATTTCTGCCTTTGCCCCAAAATATGGGGAATTTCAACATTTTACCTCAAAATAAGGGGAATTTCAGCCTTTTTGCACTAAAATATGGAGAATTTCTGCCTTTTTGCCCCAAAATAAAGGGAATTTCTGCATTTTTGCACCAATATTAGGGGAATTTCTGAAATTTTGCTCCAAAATACGGGTCATTTCTGCCTTTTTGCCTGAAATTAAGTGGAATTTCTGCCTTTTTGTCCCAAAATAAGTGAAATTTCTTCAATTTTAGCCAAAAATTAGGGATTTCATATTTTTGCCCCAAAATAAGTGGAATTTCTGCCATTTTGCCCTGAAATATTTGAAATTTCTGCAATTTTACCACAAAATAAGGGGAATTTCTGCCTTTTTGCCCCAAAATAAGGGGAATTTCAGCCTTTTTACCTCATAATAATGGGAATCTCTGCCTTTTTGCCCTAAAATATGGAAAATTTCTTTATTTTTGCCCCAAAATAAAGAAAATTTCTGCAATTTTGTACCAAAATAAAAGTAATTTCTGCATTTTGTCTCAAAATAAGAGAAATTTCCATGTTTTTTACCTGAAATAAGTGAAATTTCTGTAATTTTGCCCCAAAATAAGGGGAATTTCTGACTTTTTGCCCTGAAATAAGGAGAATTTCTTTCTTTTTGCCCCAAAATAATGTTAATTTCTGCATTTTCCTTCAAAATTTGAGGAATATGTGCAATTTTGCTCAAAATATGGTTAAATTTCTGCCTTATTGCAACAAAATAAAGGGAATTTCTGCATTTTTGCACCAATATAAGGGGATTTTCTGAAATTTTGCTCCAAAATACGGGGAATTTTAACCTTATTGCCCGAAATAAAGTGGAATTTCTGCCTTTTTGCCCTGAAATATTTGAAATTTCCGCAATTTTACCCCAAAATAAGGGGAATTTCTGTTTTTTGCCCCAAAATTACAAGAATTTCTGCTTTTTGCCACAAAATAAGGCAAATTTCTGACTTTTTGCCCTTAAATAAGTGAAATTTCTGCAATTTTGCCCCAAAATAAGGGGAATTTCTGCCTTTTTGCCAAAATAAGGGGAATTTCAGCATTTTACCTCCAAATAAGGAGAATTTCTGCCTTTTTCCCACATAATATGGGGAATTTCTGCCTATTGCCCCCAAATAAGAAAAATTTTTGCTCTTCTGCCCCAATTAACAGGAATTTCCTCCTTTTTGCCACAAAGTAAAGGGAATTTCTGCCTTTTTGCCCCAAAATAACGAAAATTTCAGCTTGTTACCTCAAAATAAGGGGAATTTCTGCCTTTTGCCCACAATATGGGGAATTTCTGAATTTTTGTTCCAAAATAAGGAAAATTTCTTCAATTTTGTACCAAAATAAAAGGAATTTCTGACTTTTTGCCCTGAAATAAATGAAATTTCTGCAATTTTGCCCGAAAAAAAGGGAAATTTGTGTCTTTTTGCCCCAAAATGAGGGGAATTTCTGCCTTTTTGCCACAAAATATTGGGAATTTCAGCATTTTACCTCAAAATAAGGGGAATTTCAGCCTTTTGGCAACAAAATATGGGGAATTTCTGCCTTTTTGCCACAAAATAAGAAAAATTTCTGCACTTCTGTACCAAAATAAAATAAATTTTTACAATTTTACCCGAAAATAAGGGAAATTTCTGATTTTTGCCCCGAAATAAGGAGAATTTCTGTATTTTTGCCCCAAAATAAGGGGAATTTCTGCCTTTTTGCCCCAAAATTAGAGGAGTTTTTGCAATTTTGCTTCAAAATACAGGAAATTTCTGCCTCTTTCCCCGAAAATAAGAGGAACTTCTTCCGATTTGCCACAAATAAAGGGAATTTCTGCATTTTTCCCCAATATTAGGGGAATTTCTGCAATTTTGCTCTAAAATACAAGGAATTTCTGCCTTTTTGCCTGAAATTAAGGAGATTTTCTGCATTTTTGCCCCCAAACAAGGGAAATTTCTGCAATTTTATCCCAAATAAGGGGAATTTCTGCCTTTTTGCCCCAATATAATGGGAATTTCTGCCTTTTTGCCCCACAATAAGAAAAATTTTTGCTTTTTTTCTCTGAAATAAGTGAAATTTCTGCAATTTTGCCTTAAAATAAAAGAAATTTCTTCAATTTTTCCCATAATATAGGAATTTTCTGAAATTTTGCCCCAAAATAAAGGGAACTTCTGTTTTTTGTCGCCAAATAAGGGAAATTTCTGCAATTTTGTTCTAAATTAAGGGGAATTTCTGCCTTTTGCCTCAAAATAAGGGGAATTTTTACCTTTTTGCCCCAAAATAAAGGAAATTACTGCATGTTTTACCCCAAAATTAGGTGAATTTCTGCAATTTTGCTCCAAAATACGGGGAATTTCTGCCTTTTTGCCCGAAAATAAAGACAATGTATACCTTTTTGCCATAAAAAAGGGAAATTTCTTCATTTTTACCCTAAAATAAGGGGATTTTCCCCATTTTTGACAAAAAATAAGTGCAATTTCTTACTTTTCCCAAAAATAAACGGAATTTCTGTCTTTTTGCCCCAAAATAAGCGGAATTTCTAACGTTTTGCCCTGAAATAAGTTAAATTTCAAAAAATTTTCCCCAAAATAATGGAAATGTCTGCTTTTTGCCCCAAAATAAGGGGAATTTCTGCTTTTGCCCCAAAATAAGGGGAATTTCTGCATTTTTGCCCCAAAATAAGGGGAATTTCAGCCTTTCTACCTCAAAATAATGAGAATTTCTGCATTTCTGCCCCAAAATATGGAAAATTTCTGGCTTTTTGCCCAAAAATAAAAAAAATTTCTGAAATTTGGAACCAAAGTAAAAGAAATTTTTGCCTTTTTGCCCCAAAATAAGAAAATTTCTGCTTTTTTTCCCTGAAATAAGTGAAATTTCTGCAATTTTGCCCCAAAATAAGGGAAATTTCTACAATTTTGCCATATGTACAGGAAATTTCTACAATTTTCCTCAAAATAAGAGGAATTTCTGATATTTGCTCCGAAAAAAAGGAGATTTTCTGTCTTTTTGCCCCAAAATAAGGAGAATTTCTGCCTTTTTGCCCGAAAATTATGAGAATTTCTGCAAATTTGCTTTAAAATACGGGGAATTTCTGCCTTTTAGCCCAAAATAAAGGGATTTTCTGAATTTTCCCCCAATATTTGGGGAATTTCTGCATTTTACCTCTAAATAAGGGGAATTTCTGCATTTTACCTCAAAATAAGAAGGATTTCTGCCTTTTGCCCCAAAATATGGCTAATTTCTGCCTTTATGTTCAAAAATAAGGAAAATTTCTTCAATTTTGTATCATAATAAAATAAATTTCTGCTATTTGCCCCAAAATAAGGGGAATTTC
Source organism: Micromys minutus (assembly GCF_963924665.1). Lineage (NCBI taxonomy): Eukaryota > Metazoa > Chordata > Mammalia > Rodentia > Muridae > Micromys > Micromys minutus. The sequence goes on from NW_027667218.1 coordinate 652,469, forward strand.
TGACTTTTTGCCCTGAAATAAATGAAATTTCTGCAATTTTGCCCGAAAATAAGGGAAATTTGTGCCTTTTTTCCCCAAATTAAGGTGAATTTCTGCCTTTGCCCCAAAATATGGGGAATTTCAACATTTTACCTCAAAATAAGGGGAATTTCAGCCTTTTTGCACCAAAATATGGAGAATTTCTGCCTTTTTGCCCAAAAATAAAGGGAATTTCTGCATTTTTGCACCAATATTAGGGGAATTTCTGCAATTTTGCTCCAAAATACGGGTCTTTCTGCCTTTTTGCCCGAAATTAAGTGGAATTTCTGCCTTTTTGTCCCGAAATAAGTGAAATTTCTTCAATTTTAGCCAAAAATTAGGGATTTCATCTTTTTGCCCCAAAATAAGTGGAATTTCTGCCATTTTGCCCTGAAATATTTGAAATTTCTGCAATTTTACCACAAAATAAGGGGAATTTCTGCCTTTTTGCCCCAAAATAAGGGGAATTTCAGCCTTTTTACCTCATAATAATGGGAATCTCTGCCTTTTTGCCTTAAATTATGGAAAATTTCTTTATTTTTGCCCCAAAATAAAGAAAATTTCTGCAATTTTGTACCAAAATAAAAGTAATTTCTGCATTTTGTCCCAAAATAAGAGAAATTTCCGTGTTTTTTACCTGAAATAAGTGAAATTTCTGTAATTTTGCCCCAAAATAAGGGGAATTTCTGACTTTTTGCCCTGAAATAAGGAGAATTTCTGTCTTTTTGCCCCAAAATAATGTTAATTTCTGCATTTTCCTTCAAAATTAGGGGAATATGTGCAATTTTGCTCAAAATACGTGGAATTTCTGCCTTATTGCAACAAAATAAAGGGAATTTCTGCATTTTTGCACCAATATAAGGGGATTTTCTGAAATTTTGCTCCAAAATACGGGGAATTTTAACCTTATTGCCCGAAATAAAGTGGAATTTCTGCCTTTTTGCCCTGAAATATTTGAAATTTCCGCAATTTTACCCCAAAATAAGGGGAATTTCTGTTTTTTGCCCCAAAATTACAAGAATTTCTGCTTTTTGCCACAAAATAAGGCAAATTTCTGACTTTTTGCCCTTAAATAAGTGAAATTTCTGCAATTTTGCCCCAAAATAAGGGGAATTTCTGCCTTTTTGCCAAAATAAGGGGAATTTCAGCATTTTACCTCCAAATAAGGAGAATTTCTGCCTTTTTCCCACATAATATGGGGAATTTCTGCCTATTGCCCCCAAATAAGAAAAATTTTTGCTCTTCTGCCCCAATTAACAGGAATTTCCTCCTTTTTGCCACAAAGTAAAGGGAATTTCTGCCTTTTTGCCCCAAAATAACGAAAATTTCAGCTTGTTACCTCAAAATAAGGGGAATTTCTGCCTTTTGCCCACAATATGGGGAATTTCTGAATTTTTGTTCCAAAACAAGGAAAATTTCTTCAATTTTGTACCAAAATAAAAGGAATTTCTGACTTTTTGCCCTGAAATAAATGAAATTTCTGCAATTTTGCCCGAAAAAAAGGGAAATTTGTGTCTTTTTGCCCCAAAATGAGGGGAATTTCTGCCTTTTTGCCACAAAATATTGGGAATTTCAGCATTTTACCTCAAAATAAGGGGAATTTCAGCCTTTTGGCAACAAAATATGGGGAATTTCTGCCTTTTTGCCACAAAATAAGAAAAATTTCTGCACTTCTGTACCAAAATAAAATAAATTTTTACAATTTTACCCGAAAATAAGGGAAATTTCTGATTTTTGCCCCGAAATAAGGAGAATTTCTGTATTTTTGCCCCAAAATAAGGGGAATTTCTGCCTTTTTGCCCCAAAATTAGAGGAGTTTTTGCAATTTTGCTTCAAAATACAGGAAATTTCTGCCTCTTTTCCCGAAAATAAGAGGAACTTCTTCGATTTGCCCCAAATAAAGGGAATTTCTGCATTTTTCCCCAATATTAGGGGAATTTCTGCAATTTTGCTCTAAAATACAAGGAATTTCTGCCTTTTTGCCTGAAATTAAGGAGATTTTCTGCATTTTTGCCCCCAAACAAGGGAAATTTCTGCAATTTTATCCCAAATAAGGGGAATTTCTGCCTTTTTGCCCCAATATAATGGGAATTTCTGCCTTTTTGCCCCACAATAAGAAAAATTTTTGCTTTTTTTCTCTGAAATAAGTGAAATTTCTGCAATTTTGCCTTAAAATAAAAGAAATTTCTTCAATTTTTCCCATAATATAGGAATTTTCTGCAATTTTGCCCCAAAATAAAGGGAACTTCTGTTTTTTGTCGCCAAATAAGAGAAATTTCTGCAATTTTGTTCTAAATTAAGGGGAATTTCTGCCTTTTGCCTCAAAATAAGGGGAATTTTTACCTTTTTGCCCCAAAATAAAGGAAATTACTGCATGTTTTACCCCAAAATTAGGTGAATTTCTGCAATTTTGCTCCAAAATACGGGGAATTTCTGCCTTTTTGCCCGAAAATAAAGAGAATGTATACCTTTTTGCCATAAAAAAGGGAAATTTCTTCATTTTTACCCTAAAATAAGGGGATTTTCCCCATTTTTGACAAAAAATAAGTGCAATTTCTTACTTTTCCCAAAAATAAACGGAATTTCTGTCTTTTTGCCCCAAAATAAGCGGAATTTCTAACGTTTTGCCCTGAAATAAGTTAAATTTCAAAAAATTTCCCCCAAAATAATGGAAATGTCTGCTTTTTGCCCCAAAATAAGGGGAATTTCTGCTTTTGCCCCAAAATAAGGGGAATTTCTGCATTTTTGCCCCAAAATAAGGGGAATTTCAGCCTTTCTACCTCAAAATAATGAGAATTTCTGCATTTCTGCCCCAAAATATGGAAAATTTCTGGCTTTTTGCCCAAAAATAAAAAAAATTTCTGAAATTTGGAACCAAAGTAAAAGAAATTTTTGCCTTTTTGCCCCAAAATAAGAAAATTTCTGCTTTTTTTCCCTGAAATAAGTGAAATTTCTGCAATTTTGCCCCAAAATAAGGGAAATTTCTACAATTTTGCCATATGTACAGGAAATTTCTACAATTTTCCTCAAAATAAGAGGAATTTCTGATATTTGCTCCGAAAAAAAGGAGATTTTCTGTCTTTTTGCCCCAAAATAAGGAGAATTTCTGCCTTTTTGCCCGAAAATTATGAGAATTTCTGCGAATTTGCTTTAAAATACGGGGAATTTCTGCCTTTTAGCCCAAAATAAAGGGATTTTCTGAATTTTCCCCCAATATTTGGGGAATTTCTGCATTTTACCTCTAAATAAGGGGAATTTCTGCATTTTACCTCAAAATAAGAAGGATTTCTGCCTTTTGCCCCAAAATATGGCTAATTTCTGCCTTTATGTTCAAAAATAAGGAAAATTTCTTCAATTTTGTATCATAATAAAATAAATTTCTGCTATTTGCCCCAAAATAAGGGGAATTTCTGACTTTTTGCCCTGAAATAAATGAAATTTCTGCAATTTTGCCCGAAAATAAGGGAAATTTGTGCCTTTTTTCCCCAAATTAAGGTGAATTTCTGCCTTTGCCCCAAAATATGGGGAATTTCAACATTTTACCTCAAAATAAGGGGAATTTCAGCCTTTTTGCACCAAAATATGGAGAATTTCTGCCTTTTTGCCCCAAAATAAAGGGAATTTCTGCATTTTTGCACCAATATTAGGGGAATTTCTGCAATTTTGCTCCAAAATACGGGTCATTTCTGCCTTTTTGCCCGAAATTAAGTGGAATTTCTGCCTTTTTGTCCCGAAATAAGTGAAATTTCTTCAATTTTAGCCAAAAATTAGGGATTTCATCTTTTTGCCCCAAAATAAGTGGAATTTCTGCCATTTTGCCCTGAAATATTTGAAATTTCTGCAATTTTACCACAAAATAAGGGGAATTTCAGCCTTTTTGCCCCAAAATAAGGGGAATTTCAGCCTTTTTACCTCATAATAATGGGAATCTCTGCCTTTTTGCCTTAAATTATGGAAAATTTCTTTATTTTTGCCCCAAAATAAAGAAAATTTCTGCAATTTTGTACCAAAATAAAAGTAATTTCTGCATTTTGTCCCAAAATAAGAGAAATTTCCGTGTTTTTTACCTGAAATAAGTGAAATTTCTGTAATTTTGCCCCAAAATAAGGGGAATTTCTGACTTTTTGCCCTGAAATAAGGAGAATTTCTGTCTTTTTGCCCCAAAATAATGTTAATTTCTGCATTTTCCTTCAAAATTAGGGGAATATGTGCAATTTTGCTCAAAATACGTGGAATTTCTGCCTTATTGCAACAAAATAAAGGGAATTTCTGCATTTTTGCACCAATATAAGGGGATTTTCTGAAATTTTGCTCCAAAATACGGGGAATTTTAACCTTATTGCCCGAAATAAAGTGGAATTTCTGCCTTTTTGCCCTGAAATATTTGAAATTTCCGCAATTTTACCCCAAAATAAGGGGAATTTCTGTTTTTGGCCCCAAAATTACAAGAATTTCTGCTTTTTGCCACAAAATAAGGCAAATTTCTGACTTTTTGCCCTTAAATAAGTGAAATTTCTGCAATTTTGCCCCAAAATAAGGGGAATTTCTGCCTTTTTGCCAAAATAAGGGGAATTTCAGCATTTTACCTCCAAATAAGGAGAATTTCTGCCTTTTTCCCACATAATATGGGGAATTTCTGCCTATTGCCCCCAAATAAGAAAAATTTTTGCTCTTCTGCCCCAATTAACAGGAATTTCCTCCTTTTTGCCACAAAGTAAAGGGAATTTCTGCCTTTTTGCCCCAAAATAACGAAAATTTCAGCTTGTTACCTCAAAATAAGGGGAATTTCTGCCTTTTGCCCACAATATGGGGAATTTCTGAATTTTTGTTCCAAAATAAGGAAAATTTCTTCAATTTTGTACCAAAATAAAAGGAATTTCTGACTTTTTGCCCTGAAATAAATGAAATTTCTGCAATTTTGCCCGAAAAAAAGGGAAATTTGTGTCTTTTTGCCCCAAAATGAGGGGAATTTCTGCCTTTTTGCCACAAAATATTGGGAATTTCAGCATTTTACCTCAAAATAAGGGGAATTTCAGCCTTTTGGCAACAAAATATGGGGAATTTCTGCCTTTTTGCCACAAAATAAGAAAAATTTCTGCACTTCTGTACCAAAATAAAATAAATTTTTACAATTTTGCCCGAAAATAAGGGAAATTTCTGATTTTTGCCCCGAAATAAGGAGAATTTCTGTATTTTTGCCCCAAAATAAGGGGAATTTCTGCCTTTTTGCCCCAAAATTAGAGGAGTTTTTGCAATTTTGCTTCAAAATACAGGAAATTTCTGCCTCTTTTCCCGAAAATAAGAGGAACTTCTTCCGATTTGCCCCAAATAAAGGGAATTTCTGCATTTTTCCCCAATATTAGGGGAATTTCTGCAATTTTGCTCCAAAATACTAGGAATTTCTGCCTTTTTGCCTGAAATTAAGGAGATTTTCTGCATTTTTGCCCCCAAACAAGGGAAATTTCTGCAATTTTATCCCAAATAAGGGGAATTTCTGCCTTTTTGCCCCAATATAATGGGAATTTCTGCCTTTTTGCCCCACAATAAGAAAAATTTTTGCTTTTTTTCTCTGAAATAAGTGAAATTTCTGCAATTTTGCCTTAAAATAAAAGAAATTTCTTCATTTTTTTTCCATAATATAGGAATTTTCTGCAATTTTGCCCCAAAATAAAGGGAATTTCTGTTTTTTGTCCCCAAATAAAGGAAATTTCTGCAATTTTGTTCTAAATTAAGGGGAATTTCTGCCTTTTGCCTCAAAATAAGAGGAACTTTTACCTTTTTGCCCCCAAATAAAGAAAATTACTGCATGTTTTACCCCAAAATTAGGTGAATTTCTGCAATTTTGCTTTAAAATACGGGGAATTTCTGCCTTTTTTCCCGAAAATAAAGAGAATGTATACCTTTTGCCATAAAAAAGGGAAATTTCTTCATTTTTACCCTAAAATAAGGGGATTTTCCGCATTTTTGACAAAAAATAAGTGCAATTTCTGACTTTTCCCCAAAAATAAACGGAATTTCTGTCTTTTTGCCCCAAAATAAGCGGAATTTTTGACGTTTTGCCCTGAAATAAGTTAAATTTCTAAAAATTTTCCCCAAAATAATGGAAATGTCTGCTTTTTGCCCCAAAATAAGGGGAATTTCTGCTTTTGCCCCAAAATAAGGGGAATTTCTGCATTTTTGCCCCAAAATAAGGGGAATTTCAGCCTTTCTACCTCAAAATAATGAGAATTTCTGCATTTCTGCCCCAAAATATGGAAAATTTCTGGCTTTTTGCCCAAAAATAAAAAAAATTTCTGAAATTTGGAACCAAAGTAAAAGAAATTTTTGCCTTTTTGCCCCAAAATAAGAAAATTTCTGCTTTTTTTCCCTGAAATAAGTGAAATTTCTGCAATTTTGCCCCAAAATAAAGAAAATTACTGCATGTTTTACCCCAAAATTAGGTGAATTTCTGCAATTTTGCTCCAAAATACGGGGAATTTCTGCCTTTTTGCACGAAAATAAAGAGAATGTATACCTTTTTGCCATAAAAAAGGGAAATTTCTTCATTTTTACCCTAAAATAAGGGGATTTTCCACATTTTTGACAAAAAATAAGTGCAATTTCTGACTTTTCCCCAAAAATAAACGGAATTTCTGTCTTTTTGCCCCAAAATAAGCGGAATTTTTGACGTTTTGCCCTGAAATAAGTTAAATTTCTAAAAATTTTCCCCAAAATAATGGAAATGTCTACTTTTTGCCCCAAAATAAGGGGAATTTCTGCCTTTTTGCCCCAAAATAAGGGGAATTTCTGCATTTTTGCCCCAAAATAAGGGGAATTTCAGCCTTTCTACCTCAAAATAATGAGAATTTCTGCATTTCTGCCCCAAAATATAGAAAATTTCTGGCTTTTTGCCCAAAATAAGAAAAATTTCTGAAATTTGGAACCAAAGTAAAAGAAATTTTTGCCTTTTTGCCCCAAAATAAGAAAATTTCTGCTTTTTTTCCCTGAAATAAGTGAAATTTCTGCAATTTTGCCCCAAAATAAGGGAAATTTCTACAATTTTGCCAAATGTACAGGAAATTTCTACAATTTTCCTCAAAATAAGAGGAATTTCTGACATTTGCTCCGAAAAAAAGGAGATTTTCTGTCTTTTTGCCCCAAAATAAGGAGAATTTCTGCCTTTTTGCCCGAAAATTATGAGAATTTCTGCAAATTTGCTTCAAAATACGGGGAATTTCTGCCTTTTAGCCCAAAATAAAGGGATTTTCTGAATTTTCCCCCAATATTAGGGGAATCTCTGCATTTTACCTCTAAATAAGGGGAATTTCTGCATTTTACCTCAAAATAAGAAGGATTTCTGCCTTTTGCCCCAAAATATGGCTAATTTCTGCCTTTATGTTCAAAAATAAGGAAAATTTCTTCAATTTTGTATCATAATAAAATAAATTTCTGCTTTTTGCCCCGAAATAAGGGGAATTTCTGACTTTTTGCCCTGAAATAAATGAAATTTCTGCAATTTTGCCCGAAAATAAGGGAAATTTGTGCCTTTTTTCCCCAAATTAAGGGGAATTTCTGCCTTTGCCCCAAAATATGGGGAATTTCAACATTTTACCTCAAAATAAGGGGAATTTCAGCCTTTTTGCACCAAAATATGGAGAATTTCTGCCTTTTTGCCCCAAAATAAAGGGAATTTCTGCATTTTTGCACCAATATTAGGGGAATTTCTGCAATTTTGCTCCAAAATACGGGTCTTTCTGCCTTTTTGCCCGAAATTAAGTGGAATTTCTGCCTTTTTGTCCCGAAATAAGTGAAATTTCTTCAATTTTAGCCAAAAATTAGGGATTTCATCTTTTTGCCCCAAAATAAGTGGAATTTCTGCCATTTTGCCCTGAAATATTTGAAATTTCTGCAATTTTACCACAAAATAAGGGGAATTTCTGCCTTTTTGCCCCAAAATAAGGGGAATTTCAGCCTTTTTACCTCATAATAATGGGAATCTCTGCCTTTTTGCCCTAAAATATGGAAAATTTCTGTATTTTTGCCCCAAAATAAAGAAAATTTCTGCAATTTTGTACCAAAATAAAAGTAATTTCTGCATTTTGTCCCAAAATAAGAGAAATTTCCGTGTTTTTTACCTGAAATAAGTGAAATTTCTGTAATTTTGCCCCAAAATAAGGGGAATTTCTGACTTTTTGCCCTGAAATAAGGAGAATTTCTGTCTTTTTGCCCCAAAATAATGTTAATTTCTGCATTTTCCTTCAAAATTAGGGGAATATGTGCAATTTTGCTCAAAATACGTGGAATTTCTGCCTTATTGCAACAAAATAAAGGGAATTTCTGCATTTTTGCACCAATATAAGGGGAATTTCTGAAATTTTGCTCCAAAATACGGGGAATTTTAACCTTATTGCCCGAAATAAAGTGGAATTTCTGCCTTTTTGCCCTGAAATATTTGAAATTTCCGCAATTTTACCCCAAAATAAGTGGAATTTCTGTTTTTGGCCCCAAAATTACAAGAATTTCTGCTTTTTGCCCCAAAATAAGGCAAATTTCTGACTTTTTGCCCTGAAATAAGTGAAATTTCTGCAATTTTGCCCCAAAATAAGGGGAATTTCTGCCTTTTTGCCAAAATAAGGGGAATTTCAGCATTTTACCTCCAAATAAGGAGAATTTCTGCCTTTTTCCCACATAATATGGGAAATTTCTGCCTATTGCCCCCAAATAAGAAAAATTTTTGCTTTTCTGCCCCAATTAACAATAATTTCCTCCTTTTTGCCACAAAGTAAAGGGAATTTCTGCCTTTTTGCCCCAAAATAACGAAAATTTCATCTTGTTACCTCAAAATAAGGAGAATTTCTGCCTTTTGCCCACAATATGGGGAATTTCTGAATTTTTGTTCCAAAATAAGGAAAATTTCTTCAATTTTGTACCAAAATAAAAGGAATTTCTGACTTTTTGCCCTGAAATAAATGAAATTTCTGCAATTTTGCCCGAAAAAAAGGGAAATTTGTGTCTTTTTGCCCCAAAATGAGGGGAATTTCTGCCTTTTTGCCACAAAATATTGGGAATTTCAGCATTTTACCTCAAAATAAGGGGAATTTCAGCCTTTTGGCAACAAAATATGGGGAATTTCTGCCTTTTTGCCACAAAATAAGAAAAATTTCTGCAATTCTGTACCAAAATAAAATAAATTTTTACAATTTTGCCCGAAAATAAGGGAAATTTCTGATTTTTGCCCCGAAATAAGGAGAATTTCTGTATTTTTGCCCCAAAATAAGGGGAATTTCTGCCTTTTTGCCCCAAAATTAGAGGAGTATTTGCAATTTTGCTTCAAAATACAGGAAATTTCTGCCTCTTTTCCCGAAAATAAGAGGAACTTCTTCCGATTTGCCCCAAATAAAGGGAATTTCTGCATTTTTCCCCAATATTAGGGGAATTTCTGCAATTTTGCTCCAAAATACTAGGAATTTCTGCCTTTTTGCCTGAAATTAAGGAGATTTTCTGCATTTTTGCCCCCAAACAAGGGAAATTTCTGCAATTTTATCCCAAATAAGGGGAATTTCTGCGTTTTTGCCCCAATATAATGGGAATTTCTGCCTTTTTGCCCCACAATAAGAAAAATTTTTGCTTTTTTTCTCTGAAATAACTGAAATTTCTGCAATTTTGCCTTAAAATAAAAGAAATTTCTTCAATTTTTTTCCATAATATAGGAATTTTCTGCAATTTTGCCCCAAAATAAAGGGAATTTCTGTTTTTTGTCCCCAAATAAGGGAAATTTCTGCAATTTTGTTCTAAATTAAGGGGAATTTCTGCCTTTTGCCTCAAAATAAGAGGAATTTTTACCTTTTTGCCCCAAAATAAAGAAAATTACTGCATGTTTTACCCCAAAATTAGGTGAATTTCTGCAATTTTGCTCCAAAATACGGGGAATTTCTGCCTTTTTGCCCGAAAATAAAGAGAATGTATACCTTTTTGCCATAAAAAAGGGAAATTTCTTCATTTTTACCCTAAAATAAGTGGATTTTCCTCATTTTTGACAAAAAATAAGTGCAATTTCTGACTTTTCCCCAAAATTAAACGGAATTTCTGTCTTTTTGCCCCAAAATAAGAGGAATTTTTGACGTTTTGCCCTGAAATAAGTTAAATTTCTAAAAATTTTCTCCAAAATAATGAAAATGTCTGCTTTTTGCCCCAAAATAAGGGGAATTTCTGATTTTTGCCCCAAAATAAGGGGAATTTCTGCATTTTTGCCCCAAAATAAGGGGAATTTCAGCCTTTCTACCTCAAAATAATGAGAATTTCTGCATTTCTGCCCCAAAATATGGAAAATTTCTGGCTTTTTGCCCAAAAATAAGAAAAATTTCTGAAGTTTGGAACCAAAGTAAAAGAAATTTTTGCCTTTTTCCCCAAAATAAGAAAATTTCTGCTTTTTTTCCCTGAAATAAGTGAAATTTCTGCAATTTTGCCCCAAAATAAGGGAAATTTCTACAATTTTGCCAAATGTACAGGAAATTTCTACCATTTTCCTCAAAATAAGAGGAATTTCTGACTTTTTGCTCCGAAAAAAAGGAGATTTTCTGTCTTTTTGCCCCAAAATAAGGAGAATTTCTGCCTTTTTGCCCGAAAATTATGAGAATTTCTGCAAATTTGCTTTAAAATACGGGGAATTTCTGCCTTTTAGCCCAAAATAAAGGGATTTTCTGAATTTTCCCCCAATATTTGGGGAATTTCTGCATTTTACCTCTAAATAAGGGGAATTTCTGCATTTTACCTCAAAATAAGAAGGATTTCTGCCTTTTGCCCCAAAATATGGCTAATTTCTGCCTTTATGTTCAAAAATAAGGAAAATTTCTTCAATTTTGTATCATAATAAAATAAATTTCTGCCTTTTGCCCCAAAATAAGGGGAATTTCTGACTTTTTGCCCTGAAATAAATGAAATTTCTGCAATTTTGCCCGAAAATAAGGGAAATTTGTGCCTTTTTTCCCCAAATTAAGGGGAATTTCTGCCTTTGCCCCAAAATATGGGGAATTTCAACATTTTACCTCAAAATAAGGGGAATTTCAGCCTTTTTGCACCAAAATATGGAGAATTTCTGCCTTTTTGCCCCAAAATAGAGGGAATTTCTGCATTTTTGCACCAATATTAGGGGAATTTCTGCAATTTTGCTCCAAAATACGGGTCATTTCTGCCTTTTTGCCCGAAATTAAGTGGAATTTCTGCCTTTTTGTCCCGAAATAAGTGAAATATCTTCAATTTTAGCCAAAAATTAGGGATTTCATCTTTTTGCCCCAAAATAAGTGGAATTTCTGCCATTTTGCCCTGAAATATTTGAAATTTCTGAAATTTTACCACAAAATAAGGGGAATTTCTGCCTTTTTGCCCCAAAATAAGGGGAATTTCAGCCTTTTTACCTCATAATAATGGGAATCTCTGCCTTTTTGCCCTAAAATATGGAAAATTTCTGTATTTTTGCCCCAAAATAAAGAAAATTTCTGCAATTTTGTACCAAAATAAAAGTAATTTCTGCATTTTGTCCCAAAATAAGAGAAATTTCCGTGTTTTTTACCTGAAATAAGTGAAATTTCTGTAATTTTGCCCCAAAATAAGGGGAATTTCTGACTTTTTGCTCTGAAATAAAGAGAATTTCTGTCTTTTTGCCCCAAAATAATGTTAATTTCTGCATTTTCCTTCAAAATTAGGGGAATATGTGCAATTTTGCTCAAAATACGTGGAATTTCTGCCTTATTGCAACAAAATAAAGGGAATTTCTGCATTTTTGCACCAATATAAGGGGAATTTCTGAAATTTTGCTCCAAAATACGGGGAATTTTAACCTTATTGCCCGAAATAAAGTGGAATATCTGCCTTTTTGCCCTGAAATATTTGAAATTCCTGCAATTTTACCCCATAATAAAAGGAATTTCTGTTTTTGGCCCCAAAATTACAAGAATTTCTGCTTTTTGCCCCAAAATAAGGCAAATTTCTGACTTTTTGCCCTGAAATAAGTGAAATTTCTGCAATTTTGCTCCAAAATAAGGGGAATTTCTGCCTTTTTCCCACATAATATGGGGAATTTCTGCCTATTGCCCCCAAATAAGAAAAATTTTTGCTTTTCTGCACCAATTAACAGGAATTTCCTCCTTTTTGCCACACAGTAAAGGGAATTTCTGCCTTTTTGCCCCAAAATAACGGGAATTTCAGCTTGTTACCTCAAAATAAGGGGAATTTCTGCCTTTTGCCCACATCATGGGGAATTTCTGAATTTTTGTTCCAAAATAAGGAAAATTTCTTCAATTTTGTACCAAAATAAAAGTAATTTCTGAGTTTTTGCCCTGAAATAAATGAAATTTCTGCAATTTTGCCCGAAAAAAAGGGAAATTTGTGTCTTTTTGCCCCAAAATGAGGGGAATTTCTTTTTTTTTGCCACAAAATATAGGGAATTTCAGCATTTTACCTCAAAATAAGGGGAATTTCAGCCTTTTGGCAACAAAATATGGGGAATTTCTGCCTTTTTGCCACAAAATAAGAAAAATTTCTGCAATTCTGTACCAAAATAAAATAAATTTTTACAATTTTTCGCGAAAATAAGGGAAATTTCTGATTTTGCCCCGAAATAAGGAGAATTTCTGTGTTTTTGCCCCAAAATAAGGGGAATTTCTGCCTTTTTGCCCCAAAATTAGAAGAGTTTTTTCAATTTTGCTTCAAAATACAGGAAATTTCTGCCTCTTTTCCCGAAAATAAGAGGAACTTCTTCCGATTTGCCCCAAATAAAGGGAATTTCGGCATTTTTCCCCAATATTAGGGGAATTTCTGCAATTTTGCTCTAAAATACAAGGAATTTCTGCCTTTTTGCCTGAAATTAAGGAGATTTTCTGCATTTTTGCCCCCAAACAAGGGAAATTTCTGCAATTTTATCCCAAATAAGGGGAATTTCTGCGTTTTTGCCCCAATATAATGGGAATTTCTGCCTTTTTGCCCCACAATAAGAAAAATTTTTGCTTTTTTTCTCTGAAATAAGTGAAATTTCTGCAATTTTGCCTTAAAATACAAGAAATTTCTTCAATTTTTTTCCAATATATAGGAATTTTCTGCAATTTTGCCCCAAAATAAAGGGAATTTCTGTTTTTTGTCCCCAAATAAGGGAAATTTCTGCAATTTTGTTCTAAATTAAGGGGAATTTCTGCCTTTTGCCTCAAAATAAGGGGAATTTTTACCTTTTTGCCCCAAAATAAAGAAAATTACTGCATGTTTTACCCCAAAATTAGGTGAATTTCTGCAATTTTGCTCAATAATACTGGGAATTTCTGCCTTTTTGCCCGAAAATAAAGAGAATGTATACCTTTTTGCCATAAAAAAAGGGAAATTTCTTCATTTTTACCCTAAAATAAGGGGATTTTCCGCATTTTTGACAAAAAATAAGTGCAATTTCTGACTTTTCCCCAAAATAAACGGAATTTCTGTCTTTTTGCCCCAAAATAAGCGGAATTTCTGACCTTTTGCCCAGAAATAAGTTAAATTTCTAAAATTTTTCCCCAAAATTAGGAAATTGTCTGCTTTTTGCCCCAAAATAAGGGGAATTTCTGCCTTTTTGCCCCAAAATAAGGGGAATTTCTGCATTTTTGCCCCAAAATAAGGGAAATTTCAGCCTTTCTACCTCAAAATAATGGGAATTTCTGCATTTCTGCCCCAAAATATTGAAAATTTCTGGCTTTTTGCCCAAAAATAAAAAAATTTCTGAAATTTGGAGCCAAAATAAAAGAAATTTCTGCCTTTTTGCCCCAAAATAAGAAAATTTCTGCTTTTTTTCCCTGAAATAAGTGAAATTTCTGCAATTTTGCCCCAGAATAAGGGAAATTTCTACAATTTTGCCAAATGAAGAGGAAATTTCTACAATTTTCCCCAAAATAAGAGGAATTTCTGACTTTTTGCTCCGAAAAAAAGGAGATTTTCTGTCTTTTTGCCCCAAAATATGGAGAATTTCTGCCTTTTTGCCCGTAAATTATGAGAATTTCTGCAAATTTGCTTTAAAGTACGGGGAATTTCTGCCTTTTAGCCCAAAATAAAGGGATTTTCTGAATTTTCCCCCAATATTTGGGGAATTTCTGCATTTTACCTCTAAATAAGGGGAATTTCTGCATTTTACCTCAAAATAAGAAGGATTTCTGCCTTTTGCCCCAAAATATGGCTAATTTCTGCCTTTATGTTCAAAAATAAGGAAAATTTCTTCAATTTTGTATCATAATAAAATAAATTTCTGCTTTTTGCCCCAAAATAAGGGGAATTTCTGACTTTTTGCCCTGAAATAAATGAAATTTCTGCAATTTTGCCCGAAAATAAGGGAAATTTGTGCCTTTTTTCCCCAAATTAAAGGGAATTTCTGCCTTTGCCCCAAAATATGGGGAATTTCAACATTTTACCTCATAATAAGGGCAATTTCAGCCTTTTTGCACCAAAATATGGAGAATTTCTGCCTTTTTGCCCCAAAATAAAGGGAATTTCTGCATTTTTGCATCAATATTAGGGGAATTTCTGCAATTTTGCTCCAAAATACGGGTCATTTCTGCCTTTTTGCCCGAAATTAAGTGGAATTTCTGCCTTTTTGTCCCGAAATAAGTGAAATTTCTTCAATTTTAGCCAAAAATTAGGGATTTCATCTTTTTGCCCCAAAATAAGTGGAATTTCTGCCATTTTGCCCTGAAATATTTGAAATTTCTGAAATTTTACCACAAAATAAGGGGAATTTCTGCTTTTTTGCCCCAAAATAAGGGGAATTTCAGCCTTTTTACCTCATAATAATGGGTATCTCTGCCTTTTTGCCCTAAAATATGGAAAATTTCTGTATTTTTGCCCCAAAATAAAGAAAATTTCTGCAATTTTGTACCAAAATAAAAGTAATTTCTGCATTTTGTCCCAAAATAAGAGAAATTTCCGTGTTTTTTACCTGAAATAAGTAAAATTTCTGTAATTTTGCCTCAAAATAAGGGGAATTTCTGACTTTTTGCCCTGAAATAAGGAGAATTTCTGTCTTTTTGCCCCAAAATAATGTTAATTTCTGCATTTTCCTTCAAAATTAGGGGAATATGTGCAATTTTGCTCAAAATACGTGGAATTTCTGCCTTATTGCAACAAAATAAAGGGAATTTCTGCATTTTTGCACCAATATAAGGGGAATTTCTGAAATTTTGCTCCAAAATACGGGGAATTTTAACCTTATTGCCCGAAATAAAGTGGAATTTCTGCCTTTTTGCCCTGAAATATTTGAAATTTCCGCAATTTTACCCCAAAATAAGGGGAATTTCTGTTTTTGGCCCCAAAATTACAAGAATTTCTGCTTTTTGCCCCAAAATAAGGCAAATTTCTGACTTTTTGCCCTGAAATAAGTGAAATTTCTGCAATTTTGCCCCAAAATATGGGGAATTTCTGCCTTTTTGCCAAAATAAGGGGAATTTCAGCATTTTACCTCCAAATAAGGGGAATTTCTGCCTTTTTCCCACATAATATGGGGAATTTCTGCCTATTGCCCCCAAATAAGAAAAATTTTTGCTTTTCTGCCCCAATTAACAGGAATTTCCTCCTTTTTGCCACAAAGTAAAGGGAATTTCTGCCTTTTTGCCCCAAAATAACGGGAATTTCAGCTTGTTACCTCAAAATAAGGGGAATTTCTGCCTTTTGCCCACAATATGGGGAATTTCTGAATTTTTGTTCCAAAATAAGAAAAATTTCTTCAATTTTGTACCAAAATAAAAGTAATTTCTGAGTTTTTGCCCTGAAATAAATGAAATTTCTGCAATTTTGCCTGAAAAAAAGGGAAATTTGTGTCTTTTTGCCCCAAAATGAGGGGAATTTCTGCCTTTTTGCCACAAAATATAGGGAATTTCAGCATTTTACCTCAAAATAAGGGGAATTTCAGCCTTTTGGCAACAAAATATGGGGAATTTCTGCCTTTTTGCCACAAAATAAGAAAAATTTCTGCAATTCTGTACCAAAATAAAATAAATTTTTACAATTTTGCCCGAAAATAAGGGAAATTTCTGATTTTTGCCCCGAAATAAGGAGAATTTCTGTATTTTTGCCCCAAAATAAGGGGAATTTCTGCCTTTTTGCCCCAAAATTAGAGGAGTTTTTGCAATTTTGCTTCAAAATACAGGAAATTTCTGCCTCTTTTCCCGAAAATAAGAGGAACTTCTTCCGATTTGCCCCAAATAAAGGGAATTTCTGCACTTTTCCCCAATATTAGGGGAATTTCTGCAATTTTGCTCTAAAATACAAGGAATTTCTGCCTTTTTGCCTGAAATTAAGGAGATTTTCTGCATTTTTGCCCCCAAACAAGGGAAATTTCTGCAATTTTATCCCAAATAAGGGGAATTTCTGCCTTTTTGCCCCAATATAATGGGAATTTCTGCCTTTTTGCCCCACAATAAGAAAAATTTTTGCTTTTTTTCTCTGAAATAAGTGAAATTTCTGCAATTTTGCCTTAAAATAAAAGAAATTTCTTCAATTTTTTTCCATAATATAGGAATTTTCTGCAATTTTGCCCCAAAATAAAGGGAATTTCTGGTTTTTGTCCCCAAATAAGGGAAATTTCTGCAATTTTGTTCTAAATTAAGGGGAATTTCTGCCTTTTGCCTCAAAATAAGGGGAATTTTTACCTTTTTGCCCCAAAATAAAGAAAATTACTGCATGTTTTACCCCAAAATTAGGTGAATTTCTGCAATTTTGCTCCAAAATACGGGGAATTTCTGCCTTTTTGCCCGAAAATAAAGAGAATGTATACCTTTTTGCCATAAAAAAGGGAAATTTCTTCATTTTTACCCTAAAATAAGGGGATTTTCCGCATTTTTGACAAAAAATAAGTGCAATTTCTGACTTTTCCCCAAAAATAAACGGAATTTCTGTATTTTTGCCCCAAAATAAGCGGAATTTCTGACGTTTTGCCCTGAAATAAGTTAAATTTCTAAAATTTTTCCCCAAAATAGTGGAAATGTCTGCTTTTTGCCCCAAAATAAGGGGAATTTCTGCCTTTTTGCCCCAAAATAAGGGGAATTTCTGCATTTTTGCCCCAAAATAAGGGGAATTTCAGCCTTTCTACCTCAAAATAATGAGAATTTCTGCATTTCTGCCCCAAAATATGGAAAATTTCTGGCTTTTTGCCCAAAAATAAGAAAAAATTCTGAAATTTGAAAACAAAGTAAAAGAAATTTCTGCAATTTTGCCCCAAAATAAGGGAAATTTCTACAATTTTGCCAAATGTACAGGAAATTTCTACAATTTTCCTCAAAATAAGAGGAATTTCTGACTTTTTGCTCCGAAAAAAAGGAGATTTTCTGTCTTTTTGCCACAAAATAAGGAGAATTTCTGCCTTTTTGCCCGAAAATTATGAGAATTTCTGCAAATTTGCTTTAAAATACGGGGAATTTCTGCCTTTTAGCCCAAAATAAAGGGATTTTCTGAATTTTCCCCCAATATTTGGGGAATTTCTGCATTTTACCTCTAAATAAGGGGAATTTCTGCATTTTACCTCAAAATAAGAAGGATTTCTGCCTTTTGCCCCAAAATATGGCTAATTTCTGCCTTTATGTTCAAAAATAAGGAAAATTTCTTCAATTTTGTATCATAATAAAATAAATTTCTGCATTTTGCCCCAAAATAAGGGGAATTTCTGACTTTTTGCCCTGAAATAAATGAAATTTCTGCAATTTTGCCCGAAAATAAGGGAAATTTGTGCCTTTTTTCCCCAAATTAAGGGGAATTTCTGCCTTTGCCCAAAAATATGGGGAATTTCAACATTTTACCTCAAAATAAGGGGAATTTCAGCCTTTTTGCACCAAAATGTGGAGAATTTCTGCCTTTTTGCCTCAAAATAAAGGGAATTTCTGCATTTTTGCACCAATATTAGGGGAATTTCTGCAATTTTGCTCCAAAATACGGGTCATTTCTGCCTTTTTGCCCGAAATTAAGTGGAATTTCTGCCTTTTTGTCCCGAAATAAGTGAAATTTCTTCAATTTTAGCCAAAAATTAGGGATTTCATCTTTTTGCCCCAAAATAAGTGGAATTTCTGCCATTTTGCCCTGAAATATTTGAAATTTCTGCAATTTTATCACAAAATAAGGGGAATTTCTGCCTTTTTGCCCCAAAATAAGGGGAATTTCAGCCTTTTTACCTCATAATAATGGGAATCTCTGCCTTTTTGCCCTAAAATATGGAAAATTTCTGTATTTTTGCCCCAAAATAAAGAAATTTTCTGCAATTTTGTACCAAAATAAAAGTAATTTCTGCATTTTGTCCCAAAATAAGAGAAATTTCCGTGTTTTTTACCTGAAATAAGTGAAATTTCTGTAATTTTGCCCCAAAATAAGGGGAATTTCTGACTTTTTGCTCTGAAATAAGGAGAATTTCTGTCTTTTTGCCCCAAAATAATGTTAATTTCTGCATTTTCCTTCAAAATTAGGGGAATATTTGCAATTTTGCTCAAAATACGTGGAATTTCTGCCTTATTGCAACAAAATAAAGGGAATTTCTGCATTTTTGCACCAATATAAGGGGAATTTCTGAAATTTTGCTCCAAAATACGGGGAATTTTAACCTTATTGCCCGAAATAAAGTGGAATTTCTGCCTTTTTGCCCTGAAATATTTGAAATTTCTGCAATTTTACCCCAAAATAAGGGGAATTTCTGTTTTTGGCCCCAAAATTACAAGAATTTCTGCTTTTTGCCCCAAAATAAGGCAAATTTCTGACTTTTTGCCCTGAAATAAGTGAAATTTCTGCAATTTTGCCCCAAAATAAGGGGAATTTCTGCCTTTTTGCCAAAATAAGGGGAATTTCAGCATTTTACCTCCAAATAAGGGGAATTTCTTCCTTATTCGCACATAATATGGGGAATTTCTGCCTATTGCTTCCAAATAAGAAAAATTTTTGCTTTTCTGCCCCAATTAACAGGAATTTCCTCCTTTTTGCCACAAAGTAAAGGGAATTTCTGCCTTTTTGTCCCAAAATAACGGGAATTTCAGCTTGTTACCTCAAAATAAGGGGAATTTCTGCCTTTTGCCCACAATATGGGGAATTTCTGTATTTTTGTTCCAAAATAAGGAAAATTTCTTCAATTTTGTACCAAAATAAAAGTAATTTCTGACTTTTTGCCCTGAAATAAATGAAATTTCTGCAATTTTGCCCGAAAAAAAGGGAAATTTGTGTCTTTTTGCCCCAAAATGAGGGGAATTTCTGCCTTTTTGCCACAATATATAGGGAATTTCAGCATTTTACCTCAAAATAAGGAGAATTTCGGCCTTTTTGCAAAAAAATATGGGGAATTTCTGCATTTTTGCCACAAAATAAGAAAAATTTCTGCAATTCTGTACCAAAATAAAATAAATTTTTACAATTTTGCCCGAAAATAAGGGGAATTTCTGATTTTTGCCCCGAAATAAGGAGAATTTCTGTATTTTTGCCCCAAAATAAGGGGAATTTCTGCCTTTTTGCCCCAAAATTAGAGGAGTTTTTGCAATTTTGCTTCAAAATACAGGAAATTTCTGCCTCTTTTCCCGAAAATAAGAGGAACTTCTTTCGATTTGCCCCAAATAAAGGGAATTTCTGCATTTTTCCCCAATATTAGGGGAATTTTTGCAATTTTGCTCTAAAATACAAGGAATTTCTGCCTTTTTGCCTGAAATTAAGGAGATTTTCTGCATTTTTGCCCCCAAACAAGGGAAATTTCTGCAATTTTATCCCAAATAAGGGGAATTTCTGCCTTTTTGCCCCAATATAATGGGAATTTCTGCCTTTTTGCCCCACAATAAGAAAAATTTTTGCTTTTTTTCTCTGAAATAAGTGAAATTTCTGCAATTTTGCCTTAAAATAAAAGAAATTTCTTCAATTTTTTTCCATAATATAGGAATTTTCTGCAATTTTGCCCCAAAATAAAGGGAATTTCTGTTTTTTGTCCCCAAATAAGGGAAATTTCTGCAATTTTGTTCTAAATTAAGGGGAATTTCTGCCTTTTGCCTCAAAATAAGGGGAATTTTTACCTTTTTGCCCCAAAATAAAGAAAATTACTGCATGTTTTACCCCAAAATTAGGTGAATTTCTGCAATTTTGCTCCAAAATACGGGGAATTTCTGCCTTTTTGCCCGAAAATAAGGAGAATGTATAGCTTTTTGCCATAAAAAAGGGAAATTTCTTCATTTTTACCCTAAAATAAGGGGATTTTCCGCATTTTTGACAAAAAATAAGTGCAATTTCTGACTTTTCCCCAAAAATAAACGGAATTTCTGTCTTTTTGCCCCAAAATAAGCGGAATTTCTGACGTTTTGCCCTGAAATAGGTTAAATTTCTAAAATTTTTCCCCAAAATAAGGAAAATGTCTGCTTTTTGCCCCCAAATAAGGGGAATTTCTGCCTTTTTGCCCCAAAATTAGGAGAATTTCTGCATTTTTGCCCCAAAATAAGGGGAATTTCAGCCTTTCTACCTCAAAATAATGGGAATTTCTGCATTTCTGCCCCAAAATATGGAAAATTTCTAGCTTTTTGCCCAAAAATAAGAAAAATTTTTGAAATTTGGAACCAAAATAAAAGAAATTTCTGCCTTTTTGCCCCAAAATAAGAAAATTTCTGCTTTTTTTCCCTGAAATAAGTGAAATTTCTGCAATTTTGCCCCAAAATAAGGGAAATTTCTGCAATTTTGCCAAATGTACAGGAAATTTCTACAATTTTCCTCAAAATAAGAGGAATTTCTGACTTTTTGCTCCGAAAAAAAGGAGATTTTCTGTCTTTTTGCCCCAAAATAAGGAGAATTTCTGCCTTGTTGCCCGAAAATTATGAGAATTTCTGCAAATTTGCTTTAAAATACGGGGAATTTCTGCCTTTTAGCCCAAAATAAAGGGATTTTCTGAATTTTCCCCCAATATTTGGGGAATTTCTGCATTTTACATCTAAATAAGGGGAATTTCTGCATTTTACCTCAAAATAAGAAGGATTTCTGCCTTTTGCCCCAAAATATGGCTAATTTCTGCCTTTATGTTCAAAAATAAGGAAAATTTCTTCAATTTTGTATCATAATAAAATAAATTAGTGCTTTTTGCCCAAAAATAAGGGGAATTTCTTACTTTTTGCCCTGAAATAAATGAAATTTCTGCAATTTTGCCCGAAAATAAGGGAAATTTGTGCCTTTTTTCCCCAAACTAAGGGGAATTTCTGCCTTTGCCCCAAAATATGGGGAATTTCAACATTTTACCTCAAAATAAGGGGAATTTCAGCCTTTTTGCACCAAAATATGGAGAATTTCTGCCTTTTTGCCCCAAAATAAAGGGAATTTCTGCATTTTTGCACCAATATTAGGGGAATTTCTGCAATTTTGCTCCAAAATACGGGTCATTTCTGCCTTTTTGCCCGAAATTAAGTGGAATTTCTGCCTTTTTGTCCCGAAATAAGTGAAATTTCTTCAATTTTAGCCAAAAATTAGGGATTTCATCTTTTTGCCCCAAAATAAGTGGAATTTCTGCCATTTTGCCCTGAAATATTTGAAATTTCTGAAATTTTACCACAAAATAAGGGGAATTTCTGCCTTTTTGCCCGAAAACAAGGAGAATTTCAGCCTTTTTACCTCATAATAATGGGAATCTCTGCCTTTTTGCCCTAAAATATGGAAAATTTCTGTATTTTTGCCCCAAAATAAAGAAAATTTCTGCAATTTTGTACCAAAATAAAAGTAATTTCTGCATTTTGTCCCAAAATAAGAGAAATTTCCGTGTTTTTTACCTGAAATAAGTGAAATTTCTGTAATTTTGCCCCAAAATAAGGGGAATTTCTGACTTTTTGCCCTGAAATAAGGAGAATTTCTGTCTTTTTAGCCCCAAAATAATGTTAATTTCTGCATTTTCCTTCAAAATTAGGGGAATATGTGCAATTTTGCTCAAAATACGTGGAATTTCTGCCTTATTGCAACAAAATAAAGGGAATTTCTGCATTTTTGCACCAATATAAGGGGAATTTCTGAAATTTTGCTCCAAAATACGGGGAATTTTAACCTTATTGCCCGAAATAAAGTGGAATTTCTGCCTTTTTGCCCTGAAATATTTGAAATTTCCGCAATTTTACCCCAAAATAAGGGGAATTTCTGTTTTTGGCCCCAAAATTACAAGAATTTCTGCTTTTTGCCCCAAAATAAGGCAAATTTCTGACTTTTTGCCCTGAAATAAGTGAAATTTCTGCAATTTTGCCCCAAAATAAGGGGAATTTCTGCCTTTTTGCCAAAATAAGGGGAATTTCAGCATTTTACCTCCAAATAAGGGGAATTTCTGCCTTATTCGCACATAATATGGGGAATTTCTGCCTATTGCTTCCAAATAAGAAAAATTTTTGCTTTTCTGCCCCAATTAACAGGAATTTCCTCCTTTTTGCCACAAAGTAAAGGGAATTTCTGCCTTTTTGCCCCAAAATAACGGGAATTTCAGCTTGTTACCTCAAAATAAGGGGAATTTCTGAATTTTTGTTCCAAAATAAGGAAAATTTCTTCAATTTTGTACCAAAATAAAAGAAATTTCTGACTTTTTTCCCTGAAATAAATGAAATTTCTGCAATTTTGCCCGAAAAAAGGGAAATTTGTGTCTTTTTGCCCCAAAATGAGGGGAATTTCTGCCTTTTTGCCACAAAATATAGGGAATTTCAGCATTTTACCTCAAAATAAGGGGATTTCAGCCTTTTGGGAACAAAATATGGGGAATTTCTGCCTTTTTGCCACAAAATAAGAAAAATTTCTGCAATTCTGTACCAAAATAAAATAAATTTTTACAATTTTCCCCGAAATAAGGGAAATTTCTGATTTTTGCCCCGAAATAAGGAGAATTTCTGTATTTTTGCCCCAAAATAAGGGGAATTTCTGCCTTTTTGCCCCAAAATTAGAGGAGTTTTTGCAATTTTGCTTCAAAATACAGGAAATTTCTGCCTCTTTTCCCGAAAATAAGAGGAACTTCTTCCGATTTGCCCCAAATAAAGGGAATTTCTGCATTTTTCCCCAATATTAGGGGAATTTCTGCAATTTTGCTCTAAAATACAAGGAATTTCTGCCTTTTTGCCTGAAATTGAGGAGATTTTCTGCATTTTTGCCCCCAAACAAGGGAAATTTCTGCAATTTTATCCCAAATAAGGGGAATTTCTGCCTTTTTGCCCCAATATAATGGGAATTTCTGCCTTTTTGCCCCACAATAAGAAAAATTTTTGCTTTTTTTCTCTGAAATAAGTGAAATTTCTGCAATTTTGCCTTAAAATAAAAGAAATTTCTTCAATTTTTTTCCATAATATAGGAATTTTCTGCAATTTTGCCCCAAAATAAAGGGAATTTCTGGTTTTTGTCCCCAAATAAGGGAAATTTCTGCAATTTTGTTCTAAATTAAGGGGAATTTCTGCCTTTTGCCTCAAAATAAGGGGAATTTTTACCTTTTTGCCCCAAAATAAAGAAAATTACTGCATGTTTTACCCCAAAATTAGGTGAATTTCTGCAATTTTGCTCCAAAATACGGGGAATTTCTGCCTTTTTGCCCGAAAATAAAGAGAATGTATACCTTTTTGCCATAAAAAAGGGAAATTTCTTCATTTTTACCCTAAAATAAGGGGATTTTCCGCATTTTTGACAAAAAATAAGTGCAATTTCTGACTTTTCCCCAAAAATAAACGGAATTTCTGTCTTTTTGCCCCAAAATAAGCGGAATTTCTGACGTTTTGCTCTGAAATAAGTTAAATTTCTAAAATTTTTCCCCAAAATAAGGGAAATGTCTGCTTTTTGCCCCCAAATAAGGGGAATTTCTGCCTTTTTGCCCCAAAATAAGGGGAATTTCTGCATTTTTGCCCCAAAATAAGGGGAATTTCAGCCTTTCTACCTCAAAATAATGGGAATTTCTGCATTTCTGCCCCAAAATATGGAAAATTTCTGGCTTTTTGCCCAAAAATAAGAAAAATTTCTGAAATTTGGAACCAAAATAAAAGAAATTTCTGCCTTTTTGCCCCAAAATAAGAAAATTTCTGCTTTTTTTCCCTGAAATAAGTGAAATTTCTGCAATTTTGCCCCAAAATAAGGGAAATTTCTACAATTTTGCCATATGTACAGGAAATTTCTACAATTTTCCTCAAAATAAGAGGAATTTCTGATATTTGCTCCGAAAAAAAGGAGATTTTCTGTCTTTTTGCCCCAAAATAAGGAGAATTTCTGCCTTTTTGCCCGAAAATTATGAGAATTTCTGCAAATTTGCTTTAAAATACGGGGAATTTCTGCCTTTTAGCCCAAAATAAAGGGATTTTCTGAATTTTCCCCCAATATTTGGGGAATTTCTGCATTTTACCTCTAAATAAGGGGAATTTCTGCATTTTACCTCAAAATAAGAAGGATTTCTGCCTTTTGCCCCAAAATATGGCTAATTTCTGCCTTTATGTTCAAAAATAAGGAAAATTTCTTCAATTTTGTATCATAATAAAATAAATTAGTGCTTTTTGCCCAAAAATAAGGGGAATTTCTTACTTTTTGCCCTGAAATAAATGAAATTTCTGCAATTTTGCCCGAAAATAAGGGAAATTTGTGCCTTTTTTCCCCAAACTAAGGGGAATTTCTGCCTTTGCCCCAAAATATGGGGAATTTCAACATTTTACCTCAAAATAAGGGGAATTTCAGCCTTTTTGCACCAAAATATGGAGAATTTCTGCCTTTTTGCCCCAAAATAAAGGGAATTTCTGCATTTTTGCACCAATATTAGGGGAATTTCTGCAATTTTGCTCCAAAATACGGGTCATTTCTGCCTTTTTGCCCGAAATTAAGTGGAATTTCTGCCTTTTTGTCCCGAAATAAGTGAAATTTCTTCAATTTTAGCCAAAAATTAGGGATTTCATCTTTTTGCCCCAAAATAAGTGGAATTTCTGCCATTTTGCCCTGAAATATTTGAAATTTCTGAAATTTTACCACAAAATAAGGGGAATTTCTGCCTTTTTGCCCGAAAACAAGGAGAATTTCAGCCTTTTTACCTCATAATAATGGGAATCTCTGCCTTTTTGCCCTAAAATATGGAAAATTTCTGTATTTTTGCCCCAAAATAAAGAAAATTTCTGCAATTTTGTACCAAAATAAAAGTAATTTCTGCATTTTGTCCCAAAATAAGAGAAATTTCCGTGTTTTTTACCTGAAATAAGTGAAATTTCTGTAATTTTGCCCCAAAATAAGGGGAATTTCTGACTTTTTGCCCTGAAATAAGGAGAATTTCTGTCTTTTTAGCCCCAAAATAATGTTAATTTCTGCATTTTCCTTCAAAATTAGGGGAATATGTGCAATTTTGCTCAAAATACGTGGAATTTCTGCCTTATTGCAACAAAATAAAGGGAATTTCTGCATTTTTGCACCAATATAAGGGGAATTTCTGAAATTTTGCTCCAAAATACGGGGAATTTTAACCTTATTGCCCGAAATAAAGTGGAATTTCTGCCTTTTTGCCCTGAAATATTTGAAATTTCCGCAATTTTACCCCAAAATAAGGGGAATTTCTGTTTTTGGCCCCAAAATTACAAGAATTTCTGCTTTTTGCCCCAAAATAAGGCAAATTTCTGACTTTTTGCCCTGAAATAAGTGAAATTTCTGCAATTTTGCCCCAAAATAAGGGGAATTTCTGCCTTTTTGCCAAAATAAGGGGAATTTCAGCATTTTACCTTCAAATAAGGGGAATTTCTGCCTCATTCGCACATAATATGGGGAATTTCTGCCTATTGCTTCCAAATAAGAAAAATTTTTGCTTTTCTGCCCCAATTAACAGGAATTTCCTCCTTTTTGCCAAAAAGTAAAGGGAATTTCTGCCTTTTTGCCCCAAAATAACAGGAATTTCAGCTTGTTACCTCAAAATAAGGGGAATTTCTGCCTTTTGCCCACAACATGGGGAATTTCTGAATTTTTGTTCCAAAATAAGGAAAATTTCTTCAATTTTGTACCAAAATAAAAGTAATTTCTGAGTTTTTGCCCTGAAATAAATGAAATTTCTGCAATTTTGCCCGAAAAAAAGGGAAATTTGTGTCTTTTTGCCCCAAAATGAGGGGAAATTCTGCCTTTTTGCCACAAAATATAGGGAATTTCAGCATTTTACCTCAAAATAAGGGGAATTTCAGCCTTTTGGGAACAAAATATGGGGAATTTCTGCCTTTTTGCCACAAAATAAGAAAAATTTCTGCAATTCTGTACCAAAATAAAATAAATTTTTACAATTTTCCCCGAAATAAGGGAAATTTCTGATTTTTGCCCCGAAATAAGGAGAATTTCTGTATTTTTGCCCCAAAATAAGGGGAATTTCTGCCTTTTTGCCCCAAAATTAGAGGAGTTTTTGCAATTTTGCTTCAAAATACAGGAAATTTCTGCCTCTTTTCCCGAAAATAAGAGGAACTTCTTCCGATTTGCCCCAAATAAAGGGAATTTCTGCATTTTTCCCCAATATTAGGGGAATTTCTGCAATTTTGCTCTAAAATACAAGGAATTTCTGCCTTTTTGCCTGAAATTGAGGAGATTTTCTGCATTTTTGCCCCCAAACAAGGGAAATTTCTGCAATTTTATCCCAAATAAGGGGAATTTCTGCCTTTTTGTCCCAATATAATGGGAATTTCTGCCTTTTTGCCCCACAATAAGAAAAATTTTTGCTTTTTTTCTCTGAAATAAGTGAAATTTCTGCAATTTTGCCTTAAAATAAAAGAAATTTCTTCAATTTTTTTCCATAATATAGGAATTTTCTGCAATTTTGCCCCAAAATAAAGGGAATTTCTGGTTTTTGTCCCCAAATAAGGGAAATTTCTGCAATTTTGTTCTAAATTAAGGGGAATTTCTGCCTTTTGCCTCAAAATAAGGGGAATTTTTACCTTTTTGCCCCAAAATAAAGAAAATTACTGCATGTTTTACCCCAAAATTAGGTGAATTTCTGCAATTTTGCTCCAAAATACGGGGAATTTCTGCCTTTTTGCCCGAAAATAAAGAGAATGTATACCTTTTTGCCATAAAAAAGGGAAATTTCTTCATTTTTACCCTAAAATAAGGGGATTTTCCGCATTTTTGACAAAAAAATAAGTGCAATTTCTGACTTTTCCCCAAAAATAAACGGAATTTCTGTCTTTTTGCCCCAAAATAAGCGGAATTTCTGACGTTTTGCTCTGAAATAAGTTAAATTTCTAAAATTTTTCCCCAAAATAAGGGAAATGTCTGCTTTTTGCCCCCAAATAAGGGGAATTTCTGCCTTTTTGCCCCAAAATAAGGGGAATTTCTGCATTTTTGCCCCAAAATAAGGGGAATTTCAGCCTTTCTACCTCAAAATAATGGGAATTTCTGCATTTCTGCCCCAAAATATGGAAAATTTCTGGCTTTTTGCCCAAAAATAAGAAAAATTTCTGAAATTTGGAACCAAAATAAAAGAAATTTCTGCCTTTTTGCCCCAAAATAAGAAAATTTCTGCTTTTTTTCCCTGAAATAAGTGAAATTTCTGCAATTTTGCCCCAAAATAAGGGAAATTTCTACAATTTTGCCAAATGTACAGGAAATTTCTACAATTTTCCTCAAAATAAGAGGAATTTCTGACTTTTTGCTCCGAAAAAAAGGAGATTTTCTGTCTTTTTGCCCCAAAATAAGGAGAATTTCTGCCTTTTTGCCCGAAAATTATGAGAATTTCTGCAAATTTGCTTTAAAATACGGGGAATTTCTGCCTTTTAGCCCAAAATAAATGGATTTTCTGAATTTTCCCCCAATATTTGGGGAATTTCTGCATTTTACCTCTAAATAAGGGGAATTTCTGCATTTTACCTCAAAATAAGAAGGATTTCTGCCTTTTGCCCCAAAATATGGCTAATTTCTGCCTTTATGTTCAAAAATAAGGAAAATTTCTTCAATTTTGTATCATAATAAAATAAATTTCTGCTTTTTGCCCCAAAATAAGGGGAATTTCTGACTTTTTGCCCTGAAATAAATGAAATTTCTGCAATTTTTCCCGAAAATAAGGGAAATTTGTGCCTTTTTTCCCCAAATTAAGGTGAATTTCTGCCTTTGCCCCAAAATATGGGGAATTTCAATATTTTACCTCAAAATAAGGGGAATTTCAGCCTTTTTGCACCAAAATATGGAGAATTTCTGCCTTTTTGCCCCAAAATAAAGGGAATTTCTGCATTTTTGCACCAATATTAGGGGAATTTCTGCAATTTTGCTCCAAAATACGGGTCATTTCTGCCTTTTTGCCCGAAATTAAGTGGAATTTCTGCCTTTTTGTCCCGAAATAAGTGAAATTTTTTCAATTTTAGCCAAAAATTAGGGATTTCATATTTTTGCCCCAAAATAAGTGGAATTTCTGCCATTTTGACCTGAAATATTTGAAATTTCTGAAATTTTACCACAAAATAAGGGGAATTTCTGCCTTTTTGCCCCAAAATAAGGGGAATTTCAGCCTTTTTACCTCATAATAATGGGAATCTCTGCCTTTTTGCCCTAAAGTATGGAAAATTTCTGTATTTTTGCCCCAAAATAAAAAAAATTTCTGCAATTTTGTACCAAAATAAAAGTAATTTCTGCATTTTGTCCCAAAATAAGAGAAATTTCCGTGTTTTTTACTCGAAATAAGTGAAATTTCTGTAATTTTGCCCCAAAATAAGGGGAATTTCTGATTTTTGCCCTGAAATAAGGAGAATTTCTGTCTTTTTGCCCCAAAATAATGTTAATTTCTGCATTTTCCTTCAAAATTAGGGGAATATGTGCAATTTTGCTCAAAATACGTGGAATTTCTGCCTTATTGCAACAAAATAAAGGGAATTTCTGCATTTTTGCACCAATATAAGGGGAATTTCTGAAATTTTGCTCCAAAATACGGGGAATTTTAACCTTATTGCCCGAAATAAAGTGGAATTTCTACCTTTTTGCCCTGAAATATTTGAAATTTCCGCAATTTTACCCCAAAATAAGGGGAATTTCTGTTTTTGGCCCCAAAATTACAAGAATTTCTGCTTTTTGCCCCAAAATAAGGCAAATTTCTGACTTTTTGCCCTGAAATAAGTGAAATTTCTGCAATTTTGCCCCAAAATAAGGGGAATTTCTGCCTTTTTGCCAAAATAAAGGGAATTTCAGCATTTTACCTCCAAATAAGGGGAATTTCTGCCTTTTTCCCACATAATATGGGGAATTTCTGCCTATTGCCCCCAAATAAGAAAAATTTTTGCTTTTCTGCCCCAATTAACAGGAATTTCCTCCTTTTTGCCACAAAGTAAAGGGAATTTCTGCCTTTTTGCCCCAAAATAACGGGAATTTCAGCTTGTTACCTCAAAATAAGGGGAATTTCTGAATTTTTGTTCCAA
Source organism: Micromys minutus (assembly GCF_963924665.1). NCBI lineage: Eukaryota > Metazoa > Chordata > Mammalia > Rodentia > Muridae > Micromys > Micromys minutus. The sequence continues at coordinate 681,799 of NW_027667218.1, forward strand.
AATAAGGAAAATTTCTTCAATTTTGTACCAAAATAAAAGTAATTTCTGACTTTTTGCCCTGAAATAAATGAAATTTCTGCAATTTTGCCCGAAAAAAAGGGAAATTTGTGTCTTTTTGCCCCAAAATGAGGGGAATTTCTGCCTTTTTGCCACAAAATATAGGGAATTTCAGCATTTTACCTCAAAATAAGGGGAATTTCAGCCTTTTGGGAACAAAATATGGGGAATTTCTGCCTTTTTGCCACAAAATAAGAAAAATTTCTGCAATTCTGTACCAAAATAAAATAAATTTTTACAATTTTCCCCGAAATAAGGGAAATTTCTGATTTTTGCCCCGAAATAAGGAGAATTTCTGTATTTTTGCCCCAAAATAAGGGGAATTTCTGCCTTTTTGCCCCAAAATTAGAGGAGTTTTTGCAATTTTGCTTCAAAATACAGGAAATTTCTGCCTCTTTTCCCGAAAATAAGAGGAACTTCTTCCGATTTGCCCCAAATAAAGGGAATTTCTGCATTTTTCCCCAATATTAGGGGAATTTCTGCAATTTTGCTCTAAAATACAAGGAATTTCTGCCTTTTTGCCTGAAATTGAGGAGATTTTCTGCATTTTTGCCCCCAAACAAGGGAAATTTCTGCAATTTTATCCCAAATAAGGGGAATTTCTGCCTTTTTGCCCCAATATAATGGGAATTTCTGCCTTTTTGCCCCACAATAAGAAAAATTTTTGCTTTTTTTCTCTGAAATAAGTGAAATTTCTGCAATTTTGCCTTAAAATAAAAGAAATTTCTTCAATTTTTTTCCATAATATAGGAATTTTCTGCAATTTTGCCCCAAAATAAAGGAAATTTCTGGTTTTTGTCCCCAAATAAGGGAAATTTCTGCAATTTTGTTCTAAATTAAGGGGAATTTCTGCCTTTTGCCTCAAAATAAGGGGAATTTTTACCTTTTTGCCCCAAAATAAAGAAAATTACTGCATGTTTTACCCCAAAATTAGGTGAATTTCTGCAATTTTGCTCCAAAATACGGGGAATTTCTGCCTTTTTGCCCGAAAATAAAGAGAATGTATACCTTTTTGCCATAAAAAAGGGAAATTTCTTCATTTTTACCCTAAAATAAGGGGATTTTCCGCATTTTTGACAAAAAATAAGTGCAATTTCTGACTTTTCCCCAAAAATAAACGGAATTTCTGTCTTTTTGCCCCAAAATAAGCGGAATTTCTGACGTTTTGCTCTGAAATAAGTTAAATTTCTAAAATTTTTCCCCAAAATAAGGGAAATGTCTGCTTTTTGCCCCCAAATAAGGGGAATTTCTGCCTTTTTGCCCCAAAATAAGGGGAATTTCTGCATTTTTGCCCCAAAATAAGGGGAATTTCAGCCTTTCTACCTCAAAATAATGGGAATTTCTGCATTTCTGCCCCAAAATATGGAAAATTTCTGGCTTTTTGCCCAAAAGTAAGAAAAATTTTTGAAATTTGGAACCAAAATAAAAGAAATTTCTGCCTTTTTGCCCCAAAATAAGAAAATTTCTGCTTTTTTTCCCTGAAATAAGTGAAATTTCTGCAATTTTGCCCCAAAATAAGGGAAATTTCTACAATTTTGCCAAATGTACAGGAAATTTCTACAATTTTCCTCAAAATAAGAGGAATTTCTGACTTTTTGCTCCGAAAAAAAGGAGATTTTCTGTCTTTTTGCCCCAAAATAAGGAGAATTTCTGCCTTTTTGCCCGAAAATTATGAGAATTTCTGCAAATTTGCTTTAAAATACGGGGAATTTCTGCCTTTTAGCCCAAAATAAATGGATTTTCTGAATTTTCCCCCAATATTTGGGGAATTTCTGCATTTTACCTCTAAATAAGGGGAATTTCTGCATTTTACCTCAAAATAAGAAGGATTTCTGCCTTTTGCCCCAAAATATGGCTAATTTCTGCCTTTATGTTCAAAAATAAGGAAAATTTCTTCAATTTTGTATCATAATAAAATAAATTTCTGCTTTTTGCCCCAAAATAAGGGGAATTTCTGACTTTTTGCCCTGAAATAAATGAAATTTCTGCAATTTTGCCCGAAAATAAGGGAAATTTGTGCCTTTTTTCCCCAAATTAAGGGGAATTTCTGCCTTTGCCCCAAAATATGGGGAATTTCAACATTTTACCTCAAAATAAGGGGAATTTCAGCCTTTTTGCACCAAAATATGGAGAATTTCTGCCTTTTTGCCCCAAAATAAAAGGAATTTCTGCATTTTTGCACCAATATTAGGGGAATTTCTAAAATTTTGCTCCAAAATACGGGTCATTTCTGCCTTTTTGCCCGAAATTAAGTGGAATTTCTGCCTTTTTGTCCCGAAATAAGTGAAATTTTTTCAATTTTAGCCAAAAATTAGGGATTTCATATTTTTGCCCCAAAATAAGTGGAATTTCTGCCATTTTGACCTGAAATATTTGAAATTTCTGATATTTTACCACAAAATAAGGGGAATTTCTGCCTTTTTGCCCCAAAATAAGGGGAATTTCAGCCTTTTTACCTCATAATAATGGGAATCTCTGCATTTTTGCCCTAAAGTGTGGAAAATTTCTGTATTTTTGCCCCAAAATAAAGAAAATTTCTGCAATTTTGTACCAAAATAAAAGTAATTTCTGCATTTTGTCCCAAAATAAGAGAAATTTCCGTGTTTTTTACCTGAAATAAGTGAAATTTCTGTAATTTTGCCCCAAAATAAGGGGAATTTCTGACTTTTTGCCCTGAAATAAGGAGAATTTCTGTCTTTTTGCCCCAAAATAATGTTAATTTCTGCATTTTCCTTCAAAATTAGGGGAATATGTGCAATTTTGCTCAAAATACGTGGAATTTCTGCCTTATTGCAACAAAATAAAGGGAATTTCTGCATTTTTGCACCAATATAAGGGGAATTTCTGAAATTTTGCTCCAAAATACGGGGAATTTTAACCTTATTGCCCGAAATAAAGTGGAATTTCTGCCTTTTTGCCCTGAAATATTTGAAATTTCCGCAATTTTACCCCAAAATAAGGGGAATTTCTGTTTTTGGCCCCAAAATTACAAGAATTTCTGATTTTTGCCCCAAAATAAGGCAAATTTCTGACTTTTTGCCCTGAAATAAGTGAAATTTCTGCAATTTTGCCCCAAAATAAGGGGAATTTCTGCCTTTTTGCCAAAATAAGGGGAATTTCAGCATTTTACCTCCAAATAAGGGAAATTTCTGCCTTATTCGCACATAATATGGGGAATTTCTGCCTATTGCTTCCAAATAAAAAAAATTTTTGCTTTTCTGCCCCAATTAACAGGAATTTCCTCCTTTTTGCCACAAAGTAAAGGGAATTTCTGCCTTTTTGCCCCAAAATAACGGGAATTTCAGCTTGTTACCTCAAAATAAGGGGAATTTCTGCCTTTTGCCCACAATATGGGGAATTTCTGAATTTTTGTTCCAAAATAAGGAAAATTTCTTCAATTTTGTACCAAAATAAAAGTAATTTCTGACTTTTTGCCCTGAAATAAATGAAATTTCTGCAATTTTGCCCGAAAAAAAGGGAAATTTGTGTCTTTTTGCCCCAAAATGAGGGGAATTTCTGACTTTTTGCCACAATATATAGGGAATTTCAGCATTTTAGCTCAAAATAAGGAGAATTTCGGCCTTTTTGCAACAAAATATGGGGAATTTCTGCCTTTTTGCCACAAAATAAGAAAAATTTCTGCAATTCTGTACCAAAATAAAATAAATTTTTACAATTTTGCCCGAAAATAAGGGGAATTTCTGATTTTTGCCCCGAAATAAGGAGAATTTCTGTATTTTTGCCCCAAAATAAAAGGAATTTCTGCCTTTTTGCCCCAAAATTAGAGGAGTTTTTGCAATTTTGCTTCAAAATACAGGAAATTTCTGCCTCTTTTCCCGAAAATAAGAGGAACTTCTTTCGATTTGCCCCAAATAAAGAGAATTTCTGCATTTTTCCCCAATATTAGGGGAATTTCTGCAATTTTGCTCTAAAATACAAGGAATTTCTGCCTTTTTGCCTGAAATTAAGGAGATTTTCTGCATTTTTGCCCCCAAACAAGGGAAATTTCTGCAATTTTATCCCAAATAAGGGGAATTTCTGCCTTTTTGCCCCAATATAATGGGAATTTCTGCCTTTTTGCCCCACAATAAGAAAAATTTTTGCTTTTTTTCTCTGAAATAAGTGAAATTTCTGCAATTTTGCCTTAAAATAAAAGAAATTTCTTCAATTTTTTTCCATAATATAGGAATTTTCTGCAATTTTGCCCCAAAATAAAGGGAATTTCTGTTTTTTGTCCCCAAATAAGGGAAATTTCTGCAATTTTGTTCTAAATTAAGGGGAATTTCTGCCTTTTGCCTCAAAATAAGGGGAATTTTTACATTTTTGCCCCAAAATAAAGAAAATTACTGCATGTTTTACCCCAAAATTAGGTGAATTTCTGCAATTTTGCTCCAAAATACGGGGAATTTCTGCCTTTTTGCCCGAAAATAAGGAGAATGTATAGCTTTTTGCCATAAAAAAGGGAAATTTCTTCATTTTTACCCTAAAATAAGGGGATTTTCCGCATTTTTGACAAAAAATAAGTGCAATTTCTGACTTTTCCCCAAAAATAAACGGAATTTCTGTCTTTTTGCCCCAAAATAAGCGGAATTTCTGACGTTTTGCCCTGAAATAGGTTAAATTTCTAAAATTTTTCCCCAAAATAAGGGAAATGTCTGCTTTTTGCCCCAAAATAAGGGAAATTTCTGCCTTTTTGCCCCAAAATAAGGGGAATTTCTGCATTTTTGCCCCAAAATAAGGGGAATTTCACCATTTCTACCTCATAATAATGGGAATTTCTGCATTTCTGCCCCAAAATATGGAAAATTTCTGGCTTTTTGCCCAAAAATAAGAAAAATTTCTGAAATTTGGAACCAAAATAAAAGAAATTTCTGCCTTTTTTCCTCAAAATAAGAAAATTTCTGCTTTTTTCCCCTGAAATAAGTGAAATTTCTGCAATTTTGCCCCAAAATAAGGGAAATTTCTGCAATTTTGCCAAATGTACAGGAAATTTCTACAATTTTCCTCAAAATAAGAGGAATTTCTGACTTTTTGCTCCGAAAAAAAGGAGATTTTCTGTCTATTTGCCCCAAAATAAGGAGAATTTCTGCCTTTTTGCCCAAAAATTATGAGAATTTCTGCAAATTTGCTTTAAAATACGGGGAATTTCTGCCTTTTAGCCCAAAATAAAGGGATTTTCTGAATTTTCCCCCAATATTTGGGGAATTTCTGCATTTTACCTCTAAATAAGGGGAATTTCTGCATTTTACCTCAAAATAAGAAGGATTTCTGCCTTTTGCCCCAAAATATGGCTAATTTCTGCCTTTATGTTCAAAAATAAGGAAAATTTCTTCAATTTTGTATCATAATAAAATAAATTTCTGCTTTTTGCCCCAAAATAAGGGGAATTTCTGACTTTTTGCCCTGAAATAAATGAAATTTCTGCAATTTTGCCCGAAAATAAGGGAAATTTGTGCCTTTTTTCCCCAAATTAAGGGGAATTTCTGCCTTTGCCCCAAAATATGGGGAATTTCAACATTTTACCTCAAAATAAGGGGAATTTCAGCCTTTTTGCACCAAAATATGGAGAATTTCTGCCTTTTTGCCCCAAAATAAAGGGAATTTCTGCATTTTTGCACCAATATTAGGGGAATTTCTGCAATTTTGCTTCAAAATATGGGTCATTTCTGCCTTTTTGCCCGAAATTAAGTGGAATTTCTGCCTTTTTGTCCCGAAATAAGTGAAATTTCTTCAATTTTAGCCAAAAATTAGGGATTTCATCTTTTTGCCCCAAAATAAGTGGAATTTCTGCCATTTTGCCCTGAAATATTTGAAATTTCTGAAATTTTACCACAAAATAAGGGGAATTTCTGCCTTTTTGCCCGAAAACAAGGGGAATTTCAGCCTTTTTACCTCATAATAATGGGAATCTCTGCCTTTTTGCCCTAAAATATGGAAAATTTCTGTATTTTTGCCCCAAAATAAAGAAAATTTCTGCAATTTTGTACCAAAATAAAAGTAATTTCTGCATTTTGTCCCAAAATAAGAGAAATTTCCGTGTTTTTTACCTGAAATAAGTGAAATTTCTGTAATTTTGCCCCAAAATAAGGGGAATTTCTGACTTTTTGCCCTGAAATAAGGAGAATTTCTGTCTTTTTAGCCCCAAAATAATGTTAATTTCTGCATTTTCCTTCAAAATTAGGGGAATATGTGCAATTTTGCTCAAAATACGTGGAATTTCTGCCTTATTGCAACAAAATAAAGGGAATTTCTGCATTTATGCACCAATATAAGGGGAATTTCTGAAATTTTGCTCCAAAATACGGGGAATTTTAACCTTATTGCCCGAAATAAAGTGGAATTTCTGCCTTTTTGCCCTGAAATATTTGAAATTTCCGCAATTTTACCCCAAAATAAGGGGAATTTCTGTTTTTGGCCCCAAAATTACAAGAATTTCTGCTTTTTGCCCCAAAATAAGGCAAATTTCTGACTTTTGCCCTGAAATAAGTGAAATTTCTGCAATTTTGCCCCAAAATAAGGGGAATTTCTGCCTTTTTGCCAAAATAAGGGGAATTTCAGCATTTTACCTACAAATAAGGGGAATTTCTGCCTTATTCGCACATAATATGGGGAATTTCTGCCTATTGCTTCCAAATAAAAAAAATTTTTGCTTTTCTGCCCCAATTAACAGGAATTTCCTCCTTTTTGCCACAAAGTAAAGGGAATTTCTGCCTTTTGCCCCAAAATAACGGGAATTTCAGCTTGTTACCTCAAAATAAGGGGAATTTCTGCCTTTTGCCCACAATATGGGGAATTTCTGAATTTTTGTTCCAAAATAAGGAAAATTTCTTCAATTTTGTACCAAAATAAAAGTAATTTCTGACTTTTTGCCCTGAAATAAATGAAATTTCTGCAATTTTGCCCGAAAAAAAGGGAAATTTGTGTCTTTTTGCCCCAAAATGAGGGGAATTTCTGACTTTTTGCCACAATATATAGGGAATTTCAGCATTTTAGCTCAAAATAAGGAGAATTTCGGCCTTTTTGCAACAAAATATGGGGAATTTCTGCCTTTTTGCCACAAAATAAGAAAAATTTCTGCAATTCTGTAACAAAATAAAATAAATTTTTACAATTTTGCCCGAAAATAAGGGGAATTTCTGATTTTTGCCCCGAAATAAGGAGAATTTCTGTATTTTTGCCCCAAAATAAAAGGAATTTCTGCCTTTTTGCCCCAAAATTAGAGGAGTTTTTGCAATTTTGCTTCAAAATACAGGAAATTTCTGCCTCTTTTCCCGAAAATAAGAGGAACTTCTTTCGATTTGCCCCAAATAAAGAGAATTTCTGCATTTTTCCCCAATATTAGGGGAATTTCTGCAATTTTGCTCTAAAATACAAGGAATTTCTGCCTTTTTGCCTGAAATTAAGGAGATTTTCTGCATTTTTGCCCCCAAACAAGGGAAATTTCTGCAATTTTATCCCAAATAAGGGGAATTTCTGCCTTTTTGCCCCAATATAATGGGAATTTCTGCCTTTTTGCCCCACAATAAGAAAAATTTTTGCTTTTTTTCTCTGAAATAAGTGAAATTTCTGCAATTTTGCCTTAAAATAAAAGAAATTTCTTCAATTTTTTTCCATAATATAGGAATTTTCTGCAATTTTGCCCCAAAATAAAGGGAATTTCTGTTTTTTGTCCCCAAATAAGGGAAATTTCTGCAATTTTGTTCTAAATTAAGGGGAATTTCTGCCTTTTGCCTCAAAATAAGGGGAATTTTTACATTTTTGCCCCAAAATAAAGAAAATTACTGCATGTTTTACCCCAAAATTAGGTGAATTTCTGCAATTTTGCTCCAAAATACGGGGAATTTCTGCCTTTTTGCCCGAAAATAAGGAGAATGTATAGCTTTTTGCCATAAAAAAGGGAAATTTCTTCATTTTTACCCTAAAATAAGGGGATTTTCCGCATTTTTGACAAAAAATAAGTGCAATTTCTGACTTTTCCCCAAAAATAAACGGAATTTCTGTCTTTTTGCCCCAAAATAAGCGGAATTTCTGACGTTTTGCCCTGAAATAGGTTAAATTTCTAAAATTTTTCCCCAAAATAAGGGAAATGTCTGCTTTTTGCCCCAAAATAAGGGAAATTTCTGCCTTTTTGCCCCAAAATAAGGGGAATTTCTGCATTTTTGCCCCAAAATAAGGGGAATTTCACCATTTCTACCTCATAATAATGGGAATTTCTGCATTTCTGCCCCAAAATATGGAAAATTTCTGGCTTTTTGCCCAAAAATAAGAAAAATTTCTGAAATTTGGAACCAAAATAAAAGAAATTTCTGCCTTTTTTCCTCAAAATAAGAAAATTTCTGCTTTTTTCCCCTGAAATAAGTGAAATTTCTGCAATTTTGCCCCAAAATAAGGGAAATTTCTGCAATTTTGCCAAATGTACAGGAAATTTCTACAATTTTCCTCAAAATAAGAGGAATTTCTGACTTTTTGCTCCGAAAAAAAGGAGATTTTCTGTCTATTTGCCCCAAAATAAGGAGAATTTCTGCCTTTTTGCCCAAAAATTATGAGAATTTCTGCAAATTTGCTTTAAAATACGGGGAATTTCTGCCTTTTAGCCCAAAATAAAGGGATTTTCTGAATTTTCCCCCAATATTTGGGGAATTTCTGCATTTTACCTCTAAATAAGGGGAATTTCTGCATTTTACCTCAAAATAAGAAGGATTTCTGCCTTTTGCCCCAAAATATGGCTAATTTCTGCCTTTATGTTCAAAAATAAGGAAAATTTCTTCAATTTTGTATCATAATAAAATAAATTTCTGCTTTTTGCCCCAAAATAAGGGGAATTTCTGACTTTTTGCCCTGAAATAAATGAAATTTCTGCAATTTTGCCCGAAAATAAGGGAAATTTGTGCCTTTTTTCCCCAAATTAAGGGGAATTTCTGCCTTTGCCCCAAAATATGGGGAATTTCAACATTTTACCTCAAAATAAGGGGAATTTCAGCCTTTTTGCACCAAAATATGGAGAATTTCTGCCTTTTTGCCCCAAAATAAAGGGAATTTCTGCATTTTTGCACCAATATTAGGGGAATTTCTGCAATTTTGCTTCAAAATATGGGTCATTTCTGCCTTTTTGCCCGAAATTAAGTGGAATTTCTGCCTTTTTGTCCTGAAATAAGTGAAATTTCTTCAATTTTAGCCAAAAATTAGGGATTTCATCTTTTTGCCCCAAAATAAGTGGAATTTCTGCCATTTTGCCCTGAAATATTTGAAATTTCTGAAATTTTACCACAAAATAAGGGGAATTTCTGCCTTTTTGCCCGAAAACAAGGGGAATTTCAGCCTTTTTACCTCATAATAATGGGAATCTCTGCCTTTTTGCCCTAAAATATGGAAAATTTCTGTATTTTTGCCCCAAAATAAAGAAAATTTCTGCAATTTTGTACCAAAATAAAAGTAATTTCTGCATTTTGTCCCAAAATAAGAGAAATTTCCGTGTTTTTTACCTGAAATAAGTGAAATTTCTGTAATTTTGCCCCAAAATAAGGGGAATTTCTGACTTTTTGCCCTGAAATAAGGAGAATTTCTGTCTTTTTAGCCCCAAAATAATGTTAATTTCTGCATTTTCCTTCAAAATTAGGGGAATATGTGCAATTTTGCTCAAAATACGTGGAATTTCTGCCTTATTGCAACAAAATAAAGGGAATTTCTGCATTTATGCACCAATATAAGGGGAATTTCTGAAATTTTGCTCCAAAATACGGGGAATTTTAACCTTATTGCCCGAAATAAAGTGGAATTTCTGCCTTTTTGCCCTGAAATATTTGAAATTTCCGCAATTTTACCCCAAAATAAGGGGAATTTCTGTTTTTGGCCCCAAAATTACAAGAATTTCTGCTTTTTGCCCCAAAATAAGGCAAATTTCTGACTTTTGCCCTGAAATAAGTGAAATTTCTGCAATTTTGCCCCAAAATAAGGGGAATTTCTGCCTTTTTGCCAAAATAAGGGGAATTTCAGCATTTTACCTACAAATAAGGGGAATTTCTTCCTTATTCGCACATAATATGGGGAATTTCTGCCTATTGCTTCCAAATAAGAAAAATTTTTGCTTTTCTGCCCCAATTAACAGGAATTTCCTCCTTTTTGCCACAAAGTAAAGGGAATTTCTGCCTTTTGCCCCAAAATAACGGGAATTTCAGCTTGTTACCTCAAAATAAGGGGAATTTCTGCCTTTTGCCCACAATATGGGGAATTTCTGTATTTTTGTTCCAAAATAAGGAAAATTTCTTCAATTTTGTACCAAAATAAAAGTAATTTCTGACTTTTTGCCCTGAAATAAATGAAATTTCTGCAATTTTGCCCGAAAAAAAGGGAAATTTGTGTCTTTTTGCCCCAAAATGAGGGGAATTTCTGCCTTTTTGCCACAATATATAGGGAATTTCAGCATTTTACCTCAAAATAAGGAGAATTTCGGCCTTTTTGCAACAAAATATGGGGAATTTCTGCATTTTTGCCACAAAATAAGAAAAATTTCTGCAATTCTGTACCAAAATAAAATAAATTTTTACAATTTTGCCCGAAAATAAGGGGAATTTCTGATTTTTGCCCCGAAATAAGGAGAATTTCTGTATTTTTGCCCCAAAATAAGGGGAATTTCTGCCTTTTTGCCCCAAAATTAGAGGAGTTTTTGCAATTTTGCTTCAAAATACAGGAAATTTCTGCCTCTTTTCCCGAAAATAAGAGGAACTTCTTTCGATTTGCCCCAAATAAAGGGAATTTCTGCATTTTTCCCCAATATTAGGGGAATTTTTGCAATTTTGCTCTAAAATACAAGGAATTTCTGCTTTTTTGCCTGAAATTAAGGAGATTTTCTGCATTTTTGCCCCCAAACAAGGGAAATTTCTGCAATTTTATCCCAAATAAGGGGAATTTCTGCCTTTTTGCCCCAATATAATGGGAATTTCTGCCTTTTTGCCCCACAATAAGAAAAATTTTTGCTTTTTTTCTCTGAAATAAGTGAAATTTCTGCAATTTTGCCTTAAAATAAAAGAAATTTCTTCAATTTTTTTCCATAATATAGGAATTTTCTGCAATTTTGCCCCAAAATAAAGGGAATTTCTGTTTTTTGTCCCCAAATAAGGGAAATTTCTGCAATTTTGTTCTAAATTAAGGGGAATTTCTGCCTTTTGCCTCAAAATAAGGGGAATTTTTACCTTTTTGCCCCAAAATAAAGAAAATTACTGCATGTTTTACCCCAAAATTAGGTGAATTTCTGCAATTTTGCTCCAAAATACGGGGAATTTCTGCCTTTTTGCCCGAAAATAAGGAGAATGTATAGCTTTTTGCCATAAAAAAGGGAAATTTCTTCATTTTTACCCTAAAATAAGGGGATTTTCTGCATTTTTGACAAAAAATAAGTGCAATTTCTGACTTTTCCCCAAAAATAAACGGAATTTCTGTCTTTTTGCCCCAAAATAAGCGGAATTTCTGACGTTTTGCCCTGAAATAGGTTAAATTTCTAAAATTTTTCCCCAAAATAAGGGAAATGTCTGCTTTTTGCCCCAAAATAAGGGAAATTTCTACATTTTTGCCCCAAAATAAGGGGAATTTCTGCATTTTTGCCCCAAAATAAGGGGAATTTCACCATTTCTACCTCATAATAATGGGAATTTCTGCATTTCTGCCCCAAAATATGGAAAATTTCTGGCTTTTTGCCCAAAAATAAGAAAAATTTCTGAAATTTGGAACCAAAATAAAAGAAATTTCTGCCTTTTTTCCTCAAAATAAGAATATTTCTGCTTTTTTTCCCTGAAATAAGTGAAATTTCTGCAATTTTGCCCCAAAATAAGGGAAATTTCTGCAATTTTGCCAAAGGAAATTTCTACAATTTTCCTCAAAATAAGAGGAATTTCTGACTTTTTGCTCCGAAAAAAAGGAGATTTTCTGTCTTTTTGCCCCAAAATAAGGAGAATTTCTGCCTTTTTGCCCAAAAATTATGAGAATTTCTGCAAATTTGCTTTAAAATACTGGGAATTTCTGCCTTTTAGCCCAAAATAAAGGGATTTTCTGAATTTTCCCCCAATATTTAGGGAATTTCTGCATTTTACCTCTAAATAAGGGGAATTTCTGCATTTTACCTCAAAATAAGAAGGATTTCTGCCTTTTGCCCCAAAATATGGCTAATTTCTGCCTTTATGTTCAAAAATAAGGAAAATTTCTTCAATTTTGTATCATAATAAAATAAATTAGTGCTTTTTGCCCAAAAATAAGGGGAATTTCTTACTTTTTGCCCTGAAATAAATGAAATTTCTGCAATTTTGCCCGAAAATAAGGGAAATTTGTGCCTTTTTTCCCCAAACTAAGGGGAATTTCTGCCTTTGCCCCAAAATATGGGGAATTTCAACATTTTACCTCAAAATAAGGGGAATTTCAGCCTTTTTGCACCAAAATATGGAGAATTTCTGCCTTTTTGCCCCAAAATAAAGGGAATTTCTGCATTTTTGCACCAATATTAGGGGAATTTCTGCAATTTTGCTCCAAAATACGGGTCATTTCTGCCTTTTTGCCCGAAATTAAGTGGAATTTCTGCCTTTTTGTCCCGAAATAAGTGAAATTTCTTCAATTTTAGCCAAAAATTAGGGATTTCATCTTTTTGCCCCAAAATAAGTGGAATTTCTGCCATTTTGCCCTGAAATATTTGAAATTTCTGAAATTTTACCACAAAATAAGGGGAATTTCTGCCTTTTTGCCCGAAAACAAGGGGAATTTCAGCCTTTTTACCTCATAATAATGGGAATCTCTGCCTTTTTGCCCTAAAATATGGAAAATTTCTGTATTTTTGCCCCAAAATAAAGAAAATTTCTGCAATTTTGTACCAAAATAAAAGTAATTTCTGCATTTTGTCCCAAAATAAGAGAAATTTCCGTGTTTTTTACCTGAAATAAGTGAAATTTCTGTAATTTTGCCCCAAAATAAGGGGAATTTCTGACTTTTTGCCCCAAAATAATGTTAATTTCTGCATTTTCCTTCAAAATTAGGGGAATATGTGCAATTTTGCTCAAAATACGTGGAATTTCTGCCTTATTGCAACAAAATAAAGGGAATTTCTGCATTTTTGCACCAATATAAGGGGAATTTCTGAAATTTTGCTCCAAAATACGGGGAATTTTAACCTTATTGCCCGAAATAAAGTGGAATTTCTGCCTTTTTGCCCTGAAATATTTGAAATTTCCGCAATTTTACCCCAAAATAAGGGGAATTTCTGTTTTTGGCCCCAAAATTACAAGAATTTCTGCTTTTTGCCCCAAAATAAGGCAAATTTCTGACTTTTTGCCCTGAAATAAGTGAAATTTCTGCAATTTTGCCCCAAAATAAGGGGAATTTCTGCCTTTTTGCCAAAATAAGGGGAATTTCAGCATTTTACCTCCAAATAAGGGGAATTTCTGCCTTATTCGCACATAATATGGGGAATTTCTGCCTATTGCTTCCAAATAAGAAAAATTTTTGCTTTTCTGCCCCAATTAACAGGAATTTCCTCCTTTTTGCCACAAAGTAAAGGGAATTTCTGCCTTTTGCCCCAAAATAACGGGAATTTCAGCTTGTTACCTCAAAATAAGGGGAATTTCTGCCTTTTGCCCACAATATGGGGAATTTCTGAATTTTTGTTCCAAAATAAGGAAAATTTCTTCAATTTTGTACCAAAATAAAAGTAATTTCTGACTTTTTGCCCTGAAATAAATGAAATTTCTGCAATTTTGCCCGAAAAAAAGGGAAATTTGTGTCTTTTTGCCCCAAAATGAGGGGAATTTCTGCCTTTTTGCCACAATATATAGGGAATTTCAGCATTTTACCTCAAAATAAGGAGAATTTCGGCCTTTTTGCAACAAAATATGGGGAATTTCTGCCTTTTTGCCACAAAATAAGAAAAATTTCTGCAATTCTGTAACAAAATAAAATAAATTTTTACAATTTTGCCCGAAAATAAGGGGAATTTCTGATTTTTGCCCCGAAATAAGGAGAATTTCTGTATTTTTGCCCCAAAATAAGGGGAATTTCTGCCTTTTTGCCCCAAAATTAGAGTTTTTGCAATTTTGCTTCAAAATACAGGAAATTTCTGCCTCTTTTCCCGAAAATAAGAGGAACTTCTTTCGATTTGCCCCAAATAAAGAGAATTTCTGCATTTTTCCCCAATATTAGGGGAATTTCTGCAATTTTGCTCTAAAATACAAGGAATTTCTGCCTTTTTGCCTGAAATTAAGGAGATTTTCTGCATTTTTGCCCCCAAACAAGGGAAATTTCTGCAATTTTATCCCAAATAAGGGGAATTTCTGCCTTTTTGCCCCAATATAATGGGAATTTCTGCCTTTTTGCCCCACAATAAGAAAAATTTTTGCTTTTTTTCTCTGAAATAAGTGAAATTTCTGCAATTTTGCCTTAAAATAAAAGAAATTTCTTCAATTTTTTTCCATAATATAGGAATTTTCTGCAATTTTGCCCCAAAATAAAGGGAATTTCTGTTTTTTGTCCCCAAATAAGGGAAATTTCTGCAATTTTGTTCTAAATTAAGGGGAATTTCTGCCTTTTGCCTCAAAATAAGGGGAATTTTTACCTTTTTGCCCCAAAATAAAGAAAATTACTGCATGTTTTACCCCAAAATTAGGTGAATTTCTGCAATTTTGCTCCAAAATACGGGGAATTTCTGCCTTTTTGCCCGAAAATAAAGAGAATGTATACCTTTTTGCCATAAAAAAGGGAAATTTCTTCATTTTTACCCTAAAATAAGGGGATTTTCCGCATTTTTGACAAAAAATAAGTGCAATTTCTGACTTTTCCCCAAAAATAAACGGAATTTCTGTCTTTTTGCCCCAAAATAAGCGGAATTTCTGACGTTTTGCCCTGAAATAGGTTAAATTTCCAAAATTTTTCCCCAAATAAGGGAAATGTCTGCTTTTTGCCCCAAAATAAGGGAAATTTCTACATTTTTGCCCCAAAATAAGGGGAATTTCTGCATTTTTGCCCCAAAATAAGGGGAATTTCACCATTTCTACCTCATAATAATGGGAATTTCTGAATTTCTGCCCCAAAATATGGAAAATTTCTGGCTTTTTGCCCAAAAATAAGAAAAATTTCTGAAGTTTGGAACCAAAGTAAAAGAAATTTTTGCCTTTTTCCCCAAAATAAGAAAATTTCTGCTTTTTTTACCTGAAATAAGTGAAATTTCTGCAATTTTGCCCCAAAATAAGGGGAATTTCTGCCTTTTTGCCAAAATAAGGGGAATTTCAGCATTTTACCTCCAAATAAGGGGAATTTCTGCCTTATTCGCACATAATATGGGGAATTTCTGCCTATTGCTTCCAAATAAGAAAAATTTTTGCTTTTCTGCCCCAATTAACAGGAATTTCCTCCTTTTTGCCACAAAGTAAAGGGAATTTCTGCCTTTTTGCCCCAAAATAACAGGAATTTCAGCTTGTTACCTCAAAATAAGGGGAATTTCTGCCTTTTGCCCACAATATGGGGAATTTCTGAATTTTTGTTCCAAAATAAGGAAAATTTCTTCAATTTTGTACCAAAATAAAAGTAATTTCTGACTTTTTGCCCTGAAATAAATGAAATTTCTGCAATTTTGCCCGAAAAAAAGGGAAATTTGTGTCTTTTTGCCCCAAAATGAGGGGAATTTCTGCCTTTTTGCCACACAATATAGGGAATTTCAGCATTTTACCTCAAAATAATGGGAATTTCAGCCTTTTGGCAACAAAATATGGGGAATTTCTGCCTTTTTGCCACAAAATAAGAAAAATTTCTGCAATTCTGTACCAAAATAAAATAAATTTTTACAATTTTGCCCGAAAATAAGGGAAATTTCTGATTTTTGCCCCGAAATAAGGAGAATTTCTGTATTTTTGCCCCAAAATAAGGGGAATTTCTGCCTTTTTGCCCCAAAATTAGAGGAGTATTTGCAATTTTGCTTCAAAATACAGGAAATTTCTGCCTCTTTTCCCGAAAATAAGAGGAACTTCTTCCGATTTGCCCCAAATAAAGGGAATTTCTGCATTTTTCCCCAATATTAGGGGAATTTCTGCAATTTTGCTCCAAAATACTAGGAATTTCTGCCTTTTTGCCTGAAATTAAGGAGATTTTCTGCATTTTTGCCCCCAAACAAGGGAAATTTCTGCAATTTTATCCCAAATAAGGGGAATTTCTGCGTTTTTGCCCCAATATAATGGGAATTTCTGCCTTTTTGCCCCACAATAAGAAAAATTTTTGCTTTTTTTCTCTGAAATAACTGAAATTTCTGCAATTTTGCCTTAAAATAAAAGAAATTTCTTCAATTTTTTTCCATAATATAGGAATTTTCTGCAATTTTGCCCCAAAATAAAGGGAATTTCTGTTTTTTGTCCCCAAATAAGGGAAATTTCTGCAATTTTGTTCTAAATTAAGGGGAATTTCTGCCTTTTGCCTCAAAATAAGAGGAATTTTTACCTTTTTGCCCCAAAATAAAGAAAATTACTGCATGTTTTGCCCCAAAATTAGGTGAATTTCTGCAATTTTGCTCCAAAATACGGGGAATTTCTGCCTTTTTGCCCGAAAATAAAGAGAATGTATACCTTTTTGCCATAAAAAAGGGAAATTTCTTCATTTTTACCCTAAAATAAGTGGATTTTCCTCATTTTTGACAAAAAATAAGTGCAATTTCTGACTTTTCCCCAAAATTAAACGGAATTTCTGTCTTTTTGCCCCAAAATAAGAGGAATTTTTGACGTTTTGCCCTGAAATAAGTTAAATTTCTAAAAATTTTCTCCAAAATAATGAAAATGTCTGCTTTTTGCCCCAAAATAAGGGGAATTTCTGATTTTTGCCCCAAAATAAGGGGAATTTCTGCATTTTTGCCCCAAAATAAGGGGAATTTCAGCCTTTCTACCTCAAAATAATGAGAATTTCTGCATTTCTGCCCCAAAATATGGAAAATTTCTGGCTTTTTGCCCAAAAATAAGAAAAATTTCTGAAGTTTGGAACCAAAGTAAAAGAAATTTTTGCCTTTTTCCCCAAAATAAGAAAATTTCTGCTTTTTTTCCCTGAAATAAGTGAAATTTCTGCAATTTTGCCCCAAAATAAGGGAAATTTCTACAATTTTGCCAAATGTACAGGAAATTTCTACCATTTTCCTCAAAATAAGAGGAATTTCTGACTTTTTGCTCCGAAAAAAAGGAGATTTTCTGTCTTTTTGCCCCAAAATAAGGAGAATTTCTGCCTTTTTGCCCGAAAATTATGAGAATTTCTGCAAATTTGCTTTAAAATACGGGGAATTTCTGCCTTTTAGCCCAAAATAAAGGGATTTTCTGAATTTTCCCCCAATATTTGGGGAATTTCTGCATTTTACCTCTAAATAAGGGGAATTTCTGCATTTTACCTCAAAATAAGAAGGATTTCTGCCTTTTGCCCCAAAATATGGCTAATTTCTGCCTTTATGTTTGAAAATAAGGAAAATTTCTTCAATTTTGTATCATAATAAAAGAAATTTCTGCTTTTTGCCCCAAAATAAGGGGAATTTCTGACTTTTTGCCCTGAAATAAATGAAATTTCTGCAATTTTGCCCGAAAATCAGGGAAATTTGTGCCTTTTTTCCCCAAATTAAGGGGAATTTCTGCCTTTGCCCCAAAATATGGGGAATTTCAGCATTTTACCCCAAAATATGGGGAATTTCAGACTTTTTGCACCAAAATATGGAGAATTTCTGCCTTTTTGCCCCAAAATAAAGGGAATTTCTGCATTTTTGCACCAATATTAGAAGAATTTTTCCAATTTTGCTCCAAAATACGGGTCATTTCTGCCTTTTTGCCCGAAATTAAGTGGAATTTCTGCCTTTTTGTCCCGAAATAAGTGAAATTTCTTCAATTTTAGCCAAAAATTAGGGATTTCATCTTTTTGCCCCAAAATAAGTGGAATTTCTGCCATTTTGCCCTGAAATATTTGAAATTTCTGCAATTTTACCACAAAATAAGGGGAATATCTGCCTTTTTGCCCCAAAATAAGGGTAATTTCAGCCTTATTACATCAAAATAAGGGAAATTTCTGCCTTTTTGCCACAAAATATAAAGAATTTCTGCCTTTTTGCCTCAAAGTAAAATAAATTTCTTCAATTTTGCCCCAAAATAAAGAGAATTTCTCCCCCTTTGCCCCAAAATAAAGAAAATTTCAGCCTTTTTACCTGAAAATAAGTGAAATTACTGCAATTTTGCCCCAAATAAGTTATATTTCTGCAATTTTGCCCCAAATAAGTTAAATTTCTGCAATTTTGCCCCTAAATAAGGTGAATTTCTGCAATTTTGCCCAAAAATAAAGGAAATTTTTGGAATTTTGTCCCAAAATACGGGGAATTTCTGATTTTTGCCCCAAATTAAAGGGAATTTCTTCCTTTTGCCCCAAAATTAGGGGAATTTCTGCAATTTTGCTCCAAAATACTGGGAATTTCTGCCTTTTTGCCCGAAAATAAGGGGAATGCATACCTTTTTGCCATAAAAAAGGGAAATTTCTTCATTTTTGCTCAAAAATAAGGGGAATTTCTGCCTCTTTGCTCTAAATAAGTGGAATTTCTGTCTTTTTCCCCCAAAACAAAAGGAATTTCTGTATTTTTTGCCCCAAAATAAGGGGAATTTCTGACTTATTACCCTGAAATAAGTGAAATTTCTGCAATTTTGTACCAACATAAGAGACATTTCACCCTTTTTGCCTCCAAATAAGGCGAATTTCAGCCTTTTTACCTCAAAATAAAGGGAATTTCTGCATTTTACAAGAAAATATTAGGAATTTTTGCCTTTTTGCCTCAAAATAAGGAAAATTTCTGCCTTTTTTTCTTGAAATAAGTGAAATTTCTTCAATCTTGCCACAAAATAAGTGAAATTTCTGCAATTTTTCCCCAAAATAAGAGAAATTTCTGGATATTTGCCCCAAAATAAGTGGAATTTCTGAGGTTTGCCCCAAAATTTGGTGAATTTCTGTCTTTTTGCCCAAACATATAGGGAATTTCTGAATTTTTGCCCCACAATAAGGGAAATTTCTGCATTTTACCTTAAAATAAGAAGAATTTCTGCCATTTGCCCCAAAATATGGGAAATTTTTGCCTTTTTGTTCCAAAATAAAGAAAATTTCTTCAATTTTGTACCATAACAAAAGAAATTTCTGCCTTTTGCACCAAAATAAGGGTAATTTCTGACTTTTTGCCCTGAAATAAATGAAACTTCTGCAATTTTGTCTGAAAATAAAGGAAATTTGTGCCTTTTTGCCCCAAAATAAGGAGAATTTCTGCCTTTTGCCCCAAAATATGGGGAATTTCAGCATTTTACCTCAAAATAAGGGGAATTTCAGCCTTTTTGCACCAAAATATGGAGAATTTCTGCCTTTTTTCCCCAAAATAAATGGAATTTCTGCATTTTTTGCACCAATATTACAAGAATGTCTGCAATTTTATTCCAAAATACGGGTCATTTCTGCCTTTATGCCCAAAATTAAGTAGAATTTCTGCCTTTTTGTCCCGAAATAAGTGAAATTTCTTCAATTTTAGGCAAAAATTAGGGATTTCATCTTTTTGCCCAAAAATAAGGGGAATTTCTGCCATTTTGCTCCAAAATACTGGGAATTTCTGCCTTTTTGCGCGAAAATAAAGGGAATACATAACTTTTTGCCATAAAAAAGGGAAATTTCTTCATTTTTGCTCCAAAATAAGGGAAATTTCTGCCTTTTTGCCTCTAAATAAGTAGAATTTGTTTTTTTCCCCCAAAACAAAGGGAATTTCTTCCTTTTTCCCCCAAAATAAAGGGAATTTTTTCATTTTTCCCCAATATTTGGGGAATTTCTGCATTTTACGTCTAAATAAGAAGAATTTCTTCATTTTACCTCAAAATAAGAAGAATTGATGCCTTTTGCCCCAAAATACGGAGAATTTCTGCCTTTTTGTTCCAAAATAAGGAAAATTTCTTCAATTTTGTACCATAACAAAAGAAATTTCTGCTTTTTACCCCAAAATAAGGGAAATTTCTGACTTTTTGCCATGAAATAAATGAAATTTCTGCAATTTTGCCCGAAAATAAGAAAAATTTGTGCCTTTTTGCCCCAAAATAAAGGAATTTCTGCCTTTTGCTCCAAAATATGAGGAATTACAACATTTTACCTCTAAATAAGGGGAATTTCAGACTTTTTACACTAAAATATGTAAAATTTCTGCCTTTTTGCCCCAAAATAAAGGGAATTTCTGCATTTTTACACCAATATTAGAAGAACTTCTGCAATTTTGCTACAAAATATGGGTCATTTTTGCCTTTATGCCCGAAATTAAGTGGAATTTCTGCCTTTTTGTCCCGAAATAAGTGAAATTTTTTCAATTTTAGCCAAAAATTAGCGATTTCATCTTTTTGCCCCAAAATAAAAGGAATTTCTGCCATTTTGCTCCAAAATACAGGGAATTTCTGCCTTTTTGCCCGAAAATAAGGGGAATGCATACCTTTTTGCCATAAAAAAGGGAAATTTCTTCATTTTTGCTCCAAAATAAAGGGAATTTCTGCATTTTTGCCTCTAAATAAGTGGAATTTCTGTCGTTTTCCCCCAAAACAAAGGGAATTTCTGTCTTTTTTGCCCCATAATAAGGGGAATTTCTGAGGTATTACCCTGAAATAAGTGAAATTTCTGCAATTTTGCCCCAACATATAGGAAATTTCTGCCTTTTTGCCCCCAAATAAAGGGATTTCAGCATTTTTACCTCAAAATAAGGGGAATTTCTGCATTTTTGCCACAAAATATTAGGAATTTCTGCCTTTTTACCCCAAAATAAGGAAAATTTCTGCCTTTTTTCCTGTAATAAGTGAAATTTCTGCATTTTTGCCCCTAAATAAGGGAAATTTCTGGAATTTTGCCCCAAAAAAAGTAGAATTTTTGAGGTTTTCCCAAAATAAGTAGAATTTCTGTCTTTTTGCCCCAACATATAGGGAATTTCTGCCTTTTTGCCCCACAGTTAGGGGAATTTCTGCAATTTTGTTCCAAAATACGGGGAATTTCTGCCTTTTCGCACGAAAATTAGGGGAATGCATACCTTTTTGCCATAAAAATTGGAAATTTCTTCATTTTTGCCCCAAAGTAAGAGGAATTTCTGATTTTTGCCCACAAATAAGGGAAATTTTTGCAATTTTGCCCTAAAATAAGGGGAATTTCTGCCTTTTTCCCCAAAATAAGGAGAATTTCTGCCTTTTTGCCCAAAAACAAAGAAAATTACTGTATTTTTTACCCCAAAATTAGGTGAGTTTTTTCAATTTTGCTCCGAAATACGGGGATTTTCTGCCTTTTTCGCCAAAAATAAGGGGAATTTCTGCATTTTACCGCGAAATAAGTGAAATTTATGCAGTTTTACCCCAGAATAAGGAGAATTTCTGCCTTTTTGCCACAAAATTAGGGGAATTTCTGCAATTTTGCTCCAAAATACGGGGAATTTCTGCCTTCTTGCCCGAAAATAATAGGAATGTATACCTTTTTGCCATAAAAAAGGAAATTTCTTCATTTTTGCCCGAAATTAAGGGGATTTTCCGCCTTTTTGACTCAAAATAACTGAAATTTCTGCCTTTTCCCCCAAAATAAATGAAATTTCTGTCTTTTTCACCCAAAATAAGGGGAATTTCTGCCTTTTTGCCCCAAAATATGGGAAATTTCTGCCATTTTTACCCAAAATAAGAAAAATTTTTGCAATTTTGTTCGAAAATAAAAGAAATTTCTGCCTTTTTGCCCCAAAATAAGAAAATTTCTGCCTTTTCTCTGAAATAAGTGAAATTTCTGCAATTTTGCCCCAAAATAAGGGGAATTTCTGATTTTTACTCCCGAAAAAAGGAGATTTTCTGTCTTTTTGCCCCAAAATAAGAAGAATTTCTGCCCTTTTGCCCGAAAATTATGAGAATTTCTGCAATTTTGCTTCAAAATATGGGGAATTTCTGCCTTTTAGGTCCAAAATAAAGGGAATTTCTGCATTTTCCCACAATATTTGGGAAATTTCTGCATTTTGCCTCAAAATAAAGGGAATGTCAGCCTTTTTGCACAAAAATATGGAGAATTTCTGCCTTTTTGCCCCAAATAAAGGGAATTTCTGCATTTTTGCACCAATATTAGGGAAATTTCTGCAATTTTGCTCCAAAATACGGGTCATTTCTACCTTTTTACCTGAAATTAAGTGGAATTTCTGCAATTTTGTCCCAAAATAAGTGAAATTTCTTCAATTTTAGCCAAAAATTAGGGATTTCATTTTTTGCCCCAAAATGAGGGGAATTTCTGCCATTTTCCCATGAAATATTTGAAATTTCAGCAATTTTACTCCAAAATAAGGGAAATTTCTGCCTTTTTGCCCCAAAATAAAGGGAATTTCTGCATTTTTTCCCAATATTCGGGGAATTTCTGCATTTTACCTCTAAATAAGGGGAATTTCTGCATTTTACCTTAAAATAAGAAGAATTGATGCCTTTTGCCCCAAAATACGGAGAATTTCTGCCTTTTTGTTCCAAAATAAGGAAAATTTCTTCAATTTTGTACCATAACAAAAGAAATTTCTGCTTTTTACCCCAAAATAAGGGAAATTTCTGACTTTTTGCCATGAAATAAATGAAATTTCTGCAATTTTGCCCGAATATAAGAAAAATTTGTGCCTTTTTGCCCCAAAATAAAGGAATTTCTGCCTTTTGCTCCAAAATATGGGGAATTACAACATTTTACCTCAAAATAAGGGGAATTTCAGACTTTTTACACTAAAATATGTAAAATTTCTGCCTTTTTGCCCCAAAATAAAGGGAATTTCTGCATTTTTGCACCAATATTAGAGGAATTCCTGCAATTTTGCTACAAAATACGGGTCATTTTTGCCTTTATGCCCGAAATTAAGTGGAATTTCTGCCTTTTTGTCCCGAAATAAGTGAAATTTTTTCAATTTTAGCCAAAAATTAGCGATTTCATCTTTTTGCCCCAAAATAAAAGGAATTTCTGCAATTTTGCTCCAAAATACAGGGAATTTCTGCCTTTTTGCCCGAAAATAAGGGGAATGCATACCTTTTTGCCATAAAAAAGGGAAATTTCTTCATTTTTGCTCCAAAATAAAGGGAATTTCTGCATTTTTGCCTCTAAATAAGTGGAATTTCTCTCGTTTTCCCCCAAAACAAAGGGAATTTCTGTCTTTTTTGCCCCAGAATAAGGGGAATTTCTGAGGTATTACACTGAAATAAGTGAAATTTCTGCAATTTTGCCCCAACATATAGGAAATTTCTGCCTTTTTGCCCCCAAATAAGTGGATTTCAGCCTTTTTACCTCAAAATAAGGGGAATTTCTGCATTTTTGCCACAAAATATTAGGAATTTCTGCCTTTTTGCCCCAAAATAAAGAAAATTTCTGCCTTTTTTCCTGAAATAAGTGAAATTTCTGCATTTTTGCCCCAAAATAAGGGAAATTTCTAGAATTTTGCCCCAAAATAAGTGGAATATTTGAGGTTTACCCCAAAATATGGAGAATTTCTGTCTTTTTGCCCCAACATATAGGGAATTTCTGCCTTTTTGCCCCACAGTTAGGGGAATTTATGCAATTTTGCTCCAAAATACGGGGAATTTCTGCCTTTTCGCACGAAAATTAGGGGAATGCATACCTTTTTGCCATAAAAATTGGAAATTTCTTCATTTTTGCCCCAAAGTAAGAGGAATTTCTGATTTTTGCCCACAAATAAGGGAAATTTTTGCAATTTTGCCCTAAAATAAGGGGAATTTCTGCCTTTTTCCCCAAAATAAGGAGAATTTCTGCCTTTTTGCCCAAAAACAAAGAAAATTACTGTATTTTTTACCCCAAAATTAGGTGAGTTTTTTCAATTTTGCTCCGAAATATGGGGATTTTCTGCCTTTTTCGCCGAAAATAAGGGGAATTTCTGCATTTTACCGCGAAATAAGTGAAATTTATGCAGTTTTACCCCAGAATAAGGAGAATTTCTGCCTTTTTGCCACAAAATTAGGGGAATTTCTGCAATTTTGCTCCAAAATACGGGGAATTTCTGCCTTCTTGCCCGAAAATAATAGGAATGTATACCTTTTTGCCATAAAAAAGGAAATTTCTTCATTTTTGCCCGAAATTAAGGGGATTTTCCGCCTTTTTGACTCAAAATAACTGAAATTTCTGCCTTTTCCCCCAAAATAAATGAAATTTCTGTCTTTTTCCCCCCAAATAAGGGGAATTTCTGCCTTTTTGCCCCAAAATATGGGGAATTTCTGCCATTTTGACCCAAAATAAGAAAAATTTCTGCAATTTTGTTCGAAAATAAAAGAAATTTCTGCCTTTTTGCCCCAAAATAAGAAAAGTTCTGCCTTTTCTCTGAAATAAGTGAAATTTCTGCAATTTTGCCCCAAAATAAGGGAAATTTCTGCAATTTTGCCCCAATGTCAAAAAAATTTCTGCAATTTTGCCCCAAAATAAGGGGAATTTCTGATTTTTACTCCCGAAAAAAGGAGATTTTCTGTCTTTTTGCCCCAAAAAGAAGAATTTCTGCCCTTTTGACAGAAAATTATGAGAATTTCTGCAATTTTGCTTCAAAATATGGGGAATTTCTGCCTTTTAGGTCCAAAATAAAGGGAATTTCTGCATTTTCCCACAATATTTGGGAAATTTCTGCATTTTACCTCAAAATAAAGGGAATGTCAGACTTTTTGCACAAAAATATGGAGAATTTCTGCCTTTTTGCCCCAAATAAAGGGAATTTCTGCATTTTTGCCCGAAATTAAGGGGATTTTCCGCCTTTTTGACTCAAAATAACTGAAATTTCTGCCTTTTCCCCCAAAATAAATGAAATTTCTGTCTTTTTCCCCCCAAATAAGGGGAATTTCTGCCTTTTTGCCCCAAAATATGGGGAATTTCTGCCATTTTGACCCAAAATAAAAAAAATTTCTGCAATTTTGTTCGAAAATAAAAGAAATTTCTGCCTTTTTGCCCCAAAATAAGAAAAGTTCTGCCTTTTCTCTGAAATAAGTGAAATTTCTGCAATTTTGCCCCAAAATAAGGGAAATTTCTGCAATTTTGCCCCAATGTCAAAAAAATTTCTGCAATTTTGCCCCAAAATAAGGGGAATTTCTGATTTTTACTCACAAAAAAAGGAGATTTTCTGTCTTTTTGCCCCAAAATAAGAAGAATTTCTGCCCTTTTGCCCGAAAATTATGAGAATTTCTGCAATTTTGCTTCAAAATATGGGGAATTTCTGCCTTTTAGGTCCAAAATAAAGGGAATTTCTGCATTTTCCCACAATATTTGGGAAATTTCTGCATTTTACCTCAAAATAAAGGGAATGTCAGACTTTTTGCACAAAAATATGGAGAATTTCTGCCTTTTTGCCCCAAATAAAGGGAATTTCTGCATTTTTGCCCGAAATTAAGGGGATTTTCCGCCTTTTTGACTCAAAATAACTGAAATTTCTGCCTTTTCCCCCAAAATAAATGAAATTTCTGTCTTTTTCCCCCAAAATAAGGGGAATTTCTGCCTTTTTGCCCCAAAATATGGGAAATTTCTGCCATTTTTACCCAAAATAAAAAAATTTCTGCAATTTTGTTCGAAAATAAAAGAAATTTCTGCCTTTTTGCCCCAAAATAAGAAAATTTCTGCTTTTTCTCTGAAATAAGTGAAATTTCTGCAATTTTGCCCCAAAATAAGGGGAATTTCTGATTTTTACTCCGGAAAAATGGAGATTTTCTGTCTTTTTGCCCCAAAATAAGAAGAATTTCTGCCCTTTTGCCCGAAAATTATGAGAATTTCTGCAATTTTGCTTCAAAATATGGGGAATTTCTGCCTTTTAGGTCCAAAATAAAGGGAATTTCTGCATTTTCCCACAATATTTGGGAAATTTCTGCATTTTACCTCAAAATAAAGGGAATGTCAGCCTTTTTGCACAAAAATATGGAGAATTTCTGCCTTTTTGCCCCAAATAAAGGGAATTTCTGCATTTTTGCACCAATATTAGGGAAATTTCTGCAATTTTGCTCCAAAATACGGGTCATTTCTACCTTTTTACCTGAAATTAAGTGGAATTTCTGCAATTTTGTCCCAAAATAAGTGAAATTTCTTCAATTTTAGCCAAAAATTAGGGATTTCATTTTTTGCCTCAAAATGAGGGGAATTTCTGCCATTTTCCCATGAAATATTTGAAATTTCAGCAATTTTACTCCAAAATAAGGGAAATTTCTGCCTTTTTGCACCAAAATAAGGGGAATTTCATCCTTATTACCTCAAACTAAGGGGAATTTCTGCATTTTTGCCACAAAATATAAGGAATTTCTGTTTTTTTTGCCCCAAAATATAAGGAATTTCTGCCTTTTTGCCCCAAAATAAGGGGAATTTCTCCTTTTTTGCCCCAAAATAGAGGAAATTTCAGACTTTTTGCCTGAAAATAAGTGAAATTTCTGCAATTTTACCTCAAAATAAGGTAAATTCCTGCAATTTTGCCCCAAAATAAAGGAAATATCTGGAATTTTGCCCCGAAATAAGGGGAATTTCTGATTTTTGCACCAAAATAAAGGGAATTTCTGCCTTTTGCCCCAAAATTAGGGAAATTTCTGCAATTTTGTTCCAAAATACAGGGAATTTCTGCCTTTTTGCCCGAAAATAAGGGGAATGCATACCTTTTGGCCATAAAAAAGGGAAAGTTCTTCATTTTTGCTCCAAAATAAGGCGAATTTCTGCCTTTTTGCCTTTAAATAAGTGGAATTTCTGTCTTTTTCCTCAAAACAAAGGGAATTTCTGTCTTTTTTGCCCAATAATAAGGGGAATTTCTGACTTATTACCCTGATATAAGTGAAATTTCTGCAATTTTGCCCCAAAATAAGTGAAATTTCTGCAATTTTGCCCCAAAATAAGAGAAATTTCTGGAATTTTGCCCCAAAATAAGTGGAATTTCTGAGTTTTGCCCCAAAATAAGGAGAAATTCTGTCTTTTTGACCCAAAAGAAGGAGAATTTCTGCCTTTTTGCCCGAAAATTATGAGAATTTCTGCAATTTTTTTTTAAAATACGGGAAATTTCTGCCTTTTAGCCCAAAATAAAGGGATTTTCTGAATTTTCCCCCAATATTTGGGGAATTTCTTCATTTTACCTCTAAATAAAAGGAATTTCTGCATTTTACCTCAAAATAAGAAGAATTTCTGCATTTTACCTCAAAATAAGAAGAATTTCTGCTTTTTGCCCCAAAATACGGGGAATTTCTGCCTTTTTGTTCCAAAATAAGGAAAATTTCTTCAATTTTGTACCATAACAAAAGAAATTTCTGCTTTTTACCCCAAAATAAGGGAAATTTCTGACTTTTTGCAATGAAATTAATAAAATTTCTGCAATTTTGCCCAAAAATAAGAGAAATTTGTGCCTTTTTGCCCCAAAATAAAAGGAATTTCTGCCTTTTGCTCTAAAATATGGGGAATTACAACATTTTACCTCAAAATAAGGGGAATTTCAGACTTTTTACACCAAAATATGGAGAATTTCTGCCTTTTTGCCTCAAAATAAAAGGAATTTCTGCATTTTTGCACCAATGTTAGGGGAATTTCTTCAATTTTGCTCCAAAATACGGGTCATTTCTGCCTTTATGCCCGAAATTAAGTGGAATTTCTGCCTTTTTGTCCCGAAATAAGTGAAATTTCTTCAATTTTAGCCAAAAATTAGGGATTTCATCTTTTTGCCCCAAGATAAGGGGAATTTCTGCCATTTTGCTCCAAAATACAGGGAACTTCTGCTTTTTTGCCCGAAAATAAGGGGGATGCATACCTTTTTGCCATAAAAAAGGGAAATTTCTTCATTTTTGCTCCAAAATAAGGGGAATTTCTGCATTTTTGCCTCTAAATAAGTAAAATTTCTGTCGTTTTCCCCCAAAACAAAGGGAATTTCTGTCTTTTTTGCCCCAAAATAAGGGGAATTTCTGAGGTATTACCCTGAAATAAGTGAAATTTCTGCAATTTTGCCCCAACATATAGGAAATATCTGCCTTTTTGCCCCCAAATAAGGGGATTTCAGCCTTTTTACCTCAAAATAAGGGGAATTTCTGCATTTTTGCCACAAAATATTAGGAATTTCTGCCTTTTTTCCCCCAAAATAAGGAAAATTTCTGCCTTTTTTCCTGAAATAAGTGAAATTTCTGCATTTTTGCCTCAAAATAAGGGAAATTTCTAAAATTTTGCCCCAAAATAAGTGGAATTTTTGAGGTTTACCCCAAAATAAGGAGAATTTCTGTCTTTTTGTCCCAACATATAGGGAATTTCTGACTTTTTGCCCCACAGTTAGGGAAATTTCTGCAATTTTGCTCCAAAATATGGGGAATTTCTGACTTTTCGCACGAAAATTAGGGGAATGCATACCTTTTTGCCATAAAAATTGGAAATTTCTTCATTTTTGCCCCAAAGTAAGAGGAATTTCTGATTTTTGCCCAAAAATAAGGGAAATTTTTGCAATTTTGCCCTAAAATAAGGGGAATTTCTGCCTTTTTCTCCAAAATAAGGAGAATTTCTGCATCTTTGCCCCAAAATAAAGAAAATTACTGCATTTTTTACCCCAAAATTAGGTGAGTTTCTTCAATTTTGCTCCGAAATATGGGGATTTTCTGCCTTTTTCGCCGAAAATAAGGGGAATTTCTGCATTTTGCCGCGAAATAAGTGAAATTTATGCAGTTTTACCCCAAAATAAGGGGAATTTCTGCCTCTTGCCACAAAATTAGGGGAATTTCTGCAATTTTGCTCCAAAATACAGGGAATTTCTGCCTTCTTGCCCAAAAATAATACGAATGTATACCTTTTTGCCATAAAAAAGGGAAAGTTCTTCATTTTTGCCCGAAAATAAGGGGATTTTCCGGCTTTTTGACTCAAAATAACTGAAATTTCTGCCTTTTCCCCCAAAATAAATGAAATTTATGTCTTTTTCCCCCAAAATAAGAATTTCTGCCTTTTTGCCCCAAAATATGGGGAATTTCTTCCATTTTGACCCAACATAAGAAAAATTTCTGCAATTTTGTTCGAAAATAAAAGAAATTTCTGCCTTTTTGCCCCAAAACAACAAAATTTCTGCCTTTTCTCTGAAATAAGTGAAATTTCTGCAATTTTGCCACAAAATAAGGGAAATTTCTGCAATTTTTGCCCCAATGTCAAGGAAATTTCTGCAATTTTGCCCCAAAATATGGGGAATTTTTGATTTTTACTCCCGAAAAAAGGAGATTTTCTGTCTTTTTGCCCCAAAATAAAGAGAATTTCTGCCTTTTGCCTGAAAATTATGAGAATTTCTGCAATTTTGCTTCAAAATATGGGGAAATTCTGCCTTTTAGCTCCAAAATAAAGGGAATTTCTGCATTTTCCCACAATATTTGGGGAATTTCTGCATTTTACCTCAAAATAAAGGGAATTTCAGCCTTTTTGCACAAAAATTAGGAGAATTTCTGCCTTTTTGCCCCAAATAAAGGGAATTTCTGCATTTTTGCACCAATATTAGGGGAATTTCTGCAATTTTGCTCCAAAATACGGGTCATTTCTACCTTTTTACCCGAAATTAAGTGGAATTTCTGCCATTTTGTCCCAAAATAAGTGAAATTTCTTCAATTTTAGCCAAAAATTAGGGATTTCATTTTTTGCCCCAAAATAATAGGAATTTCTGCCATTTTGCCATGAAATATTTGAAATTTCAGCAATTTTACCCCAAAATAAGGGAAATTTCTGCCTCTTTGCGCAAAAATAAGGAGAATTTCAGCCTTATCACCTCAAAATAAGGGGAATTTCTGCATTTTTGCCACAAAATATAAGGAATTTCTGCCTTTTTTCTCCAAAATATAAGGAATTTCTGCCTTTTTTGCCCCAAAATAAGGGGAATTTCTCCTTTTTTGCCCCAAAATAAAGGAAATTTCAGACTTTTTATCTGAAAATAAGTGAAATTTCTGCAATTTTACCTCAAAATAAGGTAAATTCCTGCAATTTTGCCCCAAAATAAAGGAAATTTCTGGAATTTTGCCCCAAAATAAGGGGAATTTCTGATTTTTGCACCAAAATAAAAGGAATTTCTGCCTTTTGCCCCAAAATTAGGGGAATTTCTGCAATTTTGTTCCAAAATACAGGGAATTTCTGCCTTTTTGCCCGAAAATAAGGGGAATGTATACCTTTTGGCCATAAAAAAGGGAAATTTCTTTATTTTTGCTCCAAAATAAGGGAAATTTCTGCCTTTTTGCCTCTAAATAAGTGGAATTTCTGTCTTTTTCTCCAAAACAAAGGGAATTTCTGTCTTTTTTGCCCAATAATAAGGGGAATTTCTGACTTATTACCCTGAAATAAGTGAAATTTCTGCAATTTTGCCCCAAAATAAAAGAAATTTCTGCAATTTTGCCCCAAAATAAGTGGAATTTCTGAGTTTTGCCCCAAAATAAGGAGAATTTCTGTTTTTTTGACCCAAAAGAAAGAGAATTTCTGCCTTTTTGCTCGAAAATTATGAGAATTTCTGCAATTTTCCTTTAAAATACGGGAAATTTCTGCCTTTTAGCCCAAAATAAAGGGATTTTCTGAATTTTTCCCCAATATTTGGGGAATTTCTGCATTTTACCACTAAATAAGGGGAATTTCTGCATTTTACCTCAAAATAAGAATTTCTGCCTTTTGCCCCAAAATACGGGGAATTTCTGCCTTTTTGTTCCAAAATAAGGAAAATTTCTTCAATTTTGTACCATAACAAAAGAAATTTCTGCTTTTTACCACAAACTAAGGGAAATTTCTGACTTTTTGCCATGAAATAAATGAAATTTCTGCAATTTTGCCCGAAAATAAGGGAAATTTATGCCTTTTTGCCCCAAATAAAAGAAATTTCTGCCTTTTGCTCCAAAATATGGGGAATTACAACATTTTACCTCAAAATAAGGGGAATTTCAGACTTTTTTCACCAAAATATGGAGAATTTCTGCCTTTTTGCCCCAAAATAAAAAGAATTTCTGCATTTTTGCACCAATATTAGGGGAATTTCTGCAATTTTGCTCCAAAATACGGGTCATTTTTGCCTTTATGCCCGAAATTAAGTGGAATTTCTGCCTTTTTGTCCCGAAATAAGTGAAATTTCTTCAATTTTAGTCAAAAATTAGGGATGTCAACTTTTTGCCCGAAGATAAGGGGAATTTCTGCCACTTTGCTCCAAAATACGGGGAACTTCTGCCTTTTTGCCCGAAAATAAGGGGAATGCATACCTTTTTGCCATAAAAAAGAAAAATTTCTTCATTTTTACTCCAAAATAAGGGGAATTTCTGCATTTTTGCCTCTAAATAAGTGGAATTTCTGTCGTTTTCACCCAAAACAAAGGGAATTTCTGTCTTTTTTGCCCCAAAATAAGGGGAATTACTGAGGTATAACCGTGAAATAAGTGAAATTTCTGCAATTTTGCCCCAACATATAGGAAATTTCTGCCTTTTTGCCCCCAAATAAAGGGATTTCAGCCTTTTTACCTCAAAATAAGGGGAATTTCTGCATTTTTGCACCAAAATATTAGGAATTT
Source organism: Micromys minutus (assembly GCF_963924665.1). Taxonomy (NCBI): domain Eukaryota; kingdom Metazoa; phylum Chordata; class Mammalia; order Rodentia; family Muridae; genus Micromys; species Micromys minutus. The sequence goes on from NW_027667218.1 coordinate 713,360, forward strand.
CTGCCTTTTTGCCCCAAAATAAAGAAAATTTCTGCCTTTTTTCCTGAAATAAGTGAAATTTCTGCATTTTTGCCCCAAAATAAGGGAAATTTCTGTAATTTTGCCCCAAAATAAGAGGAATTTTTGAGGTTTACCCCAAAATTAGGAGAATTTCTGTCTTTTTCCCCAACATATAGGGAATTTCTGCCTTTTTGCCCCACAGTTAAGGGAATTTCTTCAATTTTGCTCTAAAATATGGGGAATTTCTGCCTTTTCGCACGAAAATTAGGGGAATGCATACCTTTTTGCCATAAAAATTGGAAATTTCTTCATTTTTGCCCCAAAGTAAGAGGAATTTCTGATTTTTGCCCACAAATAAGGGAAATTTTTGCAATTTTGCCCTAAAATAAGGGGAATTTCTGCCTTTTTCCCCAAAATAAGGAGAATTTCTGCCTTTGTGTCCAAAAATAAAGAAAATTACTGTATTTTTTACCCCAAAATTAGGTGAGTTTCTTCAATTTTGCTCCGTAATACGGTGATTATCTGCCTTTTTCGCCGAAAATAAGGGGAATTTCTGCATTTTGCCGCAAAATAAGTGAAATTTATGCAGTTTTACCCCAAAATAAGGGGAATTTCTCCCTTTTTGCCACAAAATTAGGGGAATCTGCAATTTTGCTCCAAAATACGTGGAATTTCTGCCTTCTTGCCCGAAAATAATAGGAATGTATATCTTTTTGCCATAAAAAAGGGAAATTTCTTCATTATTGCCCGAAAATAAGGGGATTTTCCGCCTTTTTGACTCAAAATAACTGAAATTTCTGCCTTTTCCCCCAAAATAAATGAAATTTCTGTCTTTTTCCCCCAAAATAAGGGGAATTTCTGACTTTTTGCCCGAAAATAAGGTGAATTTCAGGGTATTTACCTCAAAATAAGGGGAATTTCTGCCTTTTTGCCCCAAAATATGGGGAATTTCTGCCTTTTTGGCCCAAAATAAAAAAAATTTCTGCAATTTTGTTTCAAAATAAAAGAAATTTCTGCCTTTTTGCCCCAAAATAAGAAAATTTCTGTCTTTTCTCTGAAATAAGTGAAATTTCTGCAATTTTGCCCCAAAATAAGGGAAATTTCTGCAATTTTGCCCCAATGTCAAGGAAATTTCTGCAATTTTGCCCAAAAATAAGGGGAATTTCTGATTTTTGCTCCCGAAAAAAGGAAATTTTCTGCCTTTTTGCCCGAAAATTATGAGAATTTCTGCAATTTTGCTTCAAAATATGGGGAATTTCTGCCTTTTAGCTCCAAAATAAAGGGAATTTCTGCATTTTCCCCCAATATTTGGGGAATTTCTGCATTTTACCTCTAAATAAGGGGAATTTCTGCATTTTAACTCAAAATAAGAAGAATTTCTGCCTTTTGCCCCAAAATATGGGGAATTTCTGCTTTTTGTTTCAAAATAATGAAAATTTCTTCAATTTTGTACCATAATAAAAGAAATTTCTGCTTTTTGCCCCAAAATAAAGGGAATTTCTGACTTTTTGCTCTGAAATAAATGAAATTTCTGCATTTTTCCCCGAAAATAAGGGAAATTTGTGATTTTTTGCCCCAAAATAAGGGGAATTTCTGCCTTTTGAACCCAAATATGGGGAATTTCAACATTTTACCTCAAAATAAAAGGAAATTCAGCCTTTTTGCCCTAAAATATGGAGAATTTCTGTCTTTTTGCCCAAAATAAAGGGAATTTCTGCATTTTTGCACCAATATTAGGGGAATTTCTACAATTTTGCTCCATAATACGGGTCATTTCTGCCTTTATGCCCAAATGAAGTGGAATTTCTGCCTTTTTGTACCAAAATAAGTGAAATTTCTTCAAGTTTAGCCAAAAATTAGGGATTTCATTTTTTGCCTCAGAATAAAAGGAATTTCTGCCATTTTGCCATGAAATATTTGAAATTTCAGCAATTTTACCCCAAAATAAGGGAAATTTCTGCCTTTTTGACCCAAAATAAGGGGAATTTCAGCCTTAATTCCTCAAAATAAGGGGAATTTCTGCATTATTGCCGCAAAATATAAGGAATTTCTGCTTTTTTGCCCCAAAATAAGTAAATTTTCTGCTAATTTTGCCCCAAAATAAGGGAAATTTCTCCCTGTTTGCCCCAAAATAAAGGAAATTTCAGGATTTTACATGAAAATAAGTGAAATTTCTGCAATTTTACCTCAAAATAAGGTAAATTTTTGCAATTTCGCCCAAAAATAAAGGAAATTTCTGGAATTTTGCCCCAAAATAAGGGGAATTTCTGATTTTTGCACCAAAATAAAGGGAATTTCTGCCTTTTGCCTCAAAATTAGGGGAATTTCTACAATTTTGTTCCAAAATACAGGGAATTTCTGCCCTTTTGCCCGAAAATGAGTGGAATGCATACCTTTTGGCCATAAAAAAAATTTCTTCATTGTTGCTCCAAAATAAGGGGAATTTCTGCGTCTACATAATTGGAATTGCTGTCCTTTTCTCCCCAAACAAAGGGAATTTCTGTCTTTTTTGCCCAATAATAAGAGGAATTTCTGACTTATTACACTGAAATAAGTGAAATTTCTGCAATTTTGCCCCAAAATAAGTGAAATTTCTCCAATTTATCCCCAAAATAAGGGAAATTTCTGGAATTTTGCCCCAAAATAAGTGGAATTTCTGAGTTTTGCCCCAAAATAAGGAGAATTTCTGTCTTTTTGACCCAACAAATAGGGAATTTCTGCCTTTTTGCCCCACAACTAGGGGAATTTCTGCAATTTTGCTCCAAAATACGGGAAATTTCTGCTTTTTTTCCCAAAAATAAGAGGAATGTATACCTTTTGCAACAAAAAAGGGAAATTTCTTCATTTTTGCCTCAAAATAAAAGGTTTTTCTGCCTTTTAATCTAAAAATAAATGAAATTTCTGCATTTTTATACAAAAATAAACGGAATTTCTGTCTTTTTGCCCCAAAATAAAAGGAATTTTTGAATTATGCCCTGAAATTAGTGAAATTTCTGCAATTTTGCAACAAATTAAGAGAAATTTCTGCCTTTTTGACACAAAATAAGGAGAATTTCTGAATTTTGTCACAAAATAGCAGGAATTTCTGACTTTTTGCCCCAAAATAAGAAAAATTCCTGCCTTTTTTCCCTGAAATAAGTGAAATTTCTGCAATTTTGCCCCAAAATAAGTGAAATTTCTGCAATTTTGCAACGAAATAAGGGAAATTTTTGGAATTTTGCCCCCAAATAAGGGGAATTTCAGCCTTTTTACCTCAAAATAAAGGGAATTTCAGTATTTTTGCCACAAAATATTAGGAATTTCTGCCTTTTTGCCCCAAAATACAGGAAATTTCTGGAATATTGCCCCAAAATAAGAGGAATTTCTGATTTTTGAACCAAAATAAAGGGAATTTCTTCCTTTTGCCCCAAAATTAGGGGAATTTCTGCAATTTTGTTCCAAAATATGGGGAATTTCTGCCTTTTTGCCCGAAAATAAGGGGAATGCATACCTTTTTGCCATAAAAAAGAAAAATTTCTTCATTTTTGCTCCAAAATAAGGGGAATTTCTGCCTTTTTGCCTCTAAATAAGTGGAATTTCTGTCTTTTTCTCCCAAATCAAAGGAAATTTCTGTCTTTTTTGCCCAATAATAAGGGGAATTTTTGACTTATTACACTGAAATAAGTGAAATTTCTGCAATTTTGCTCAAAAACAAGTGAAATTTCTGCAATTTTGCCACAAAATAAGTGAAATTTCTGGAATTTTGCCTCAAAATAAGTGGAATTTCTGTAATTTTGCCCCAAAATAAGGAGAATTTGTGTCTTTTTCACCCAACAAATAGGGAATTTCTGCCTTTTTGCACAACAACTAGGAGATTTTCTGCAATTTTGCTCCAAAATACGAGGAATTTTTGCTTTTTTTACCAAAAATAAGAGGAATGTATACTTTTTGCCACAAAAAAGAGAAATTTCTTTATTTTTGCCCCAAAATAAGAGGAATTTCTGCCTTTTTACCTCAAAATAAGTGAAATTTCTGCCTTTTTCCCAAAAAAAATAGACGGAATGTCTGTCTTTTTGTCCCAAAATAAAAGGAATTTTGAATTATGCCCTGTAATAAGTGAAATTTCTGCAATTTTGCCCCAAAATAAGAGAAATTTCTGCCTTTTTGACACAAAATAATGGGAATTTCTGCATTTTTGCCACAAAATATTAGGAATTTCTGGTTTTTTGCCCCAAAATAAGGAAAATTCCTGCCTTTTATCTCTGAAATAAGTGAAATTTCTGAAATTTTGCCCCAAAATAAGTGAAATTTCTGCAATTTTGCTTCAAAATGAGGGAAATTTCTGGAATTTTGTTCCCAAATAAAGGGAATATCATCCTTTTTACCTCAAAATAAGGGGAATTTCAGCATTTTTGCCACAAAATATTAGGAATTTCTGCCTTTTTGCCCCAAAATAAAGAAAATTTCTGCCTTTTTCCCTGAAATAAGTGAAATTTCTGCAATTTTGCCCCAAATAAAGGAAATTTCTGGAATTTTGCCCCAAAATAATTGGAATTTCTGACTTTTGCCCCACAATAATGAGAATATCTGACTTTTGCCCTAACATATAGGGAATTTCTGCCTTTTGCCCCACAATTAGGGGAATTTCTGCAATTTTGCACCAAAATAAAGGGAATTTCTCCCTTTTGCCCGAAAGTAAGGGGAATGTATACCTTTTGCCAAAAAACGGAAATTTCTTCATTTTTGCCCCAAAATAAGAGGAATTTCTGCCTTTTTACCTCAAAATAAGTGAAATTTCTGCCTTTCTACCCAAAAATAAACGGAATTTCTGTCTTTTTGCCCCAAAATAAAAGGAATCTTTGAATTATGCCCTGGAATAAGTGAAATTTCTGCAATTTTGCCCAAAAATAAAAGAAATTTCTGCCTTTTTGCCACAAAATAAAAGGAATTTCTGTTATTTTGCCCAAAAATAAGGGAAATTTCTGCCTTTTGTCCCGAAATAAGGGGGATTTCAGCCTTTATACCTCAAAATAAGGGGAATTTCTGCATTTTTGGCACAAAATATTTAGAATTTCTGAAATTTTGCTCCAAAATATTGAAAATTTCTGCCTTTTTTCCCTGAAATAAGTGAAATTTCTGCAATTTTGCCCCAAAATATGTGAAATTTCTGCCATTTTGCCCCAAAATAAGGGAAATTTCCGGAATTTTCCCCAAAATAATTGGAATTTCTGAGTTTTACCCCAAAATAAAAAGAATTTCTGTGTTTTGGCCCCAACATATAGGGAATTTCTGCATTTTTACCCCACAACTAGGGCAATTTTGCTCCAAAAAACGGGGAATTTCTGCTTTTTTTCCTGAAAATAAGGGGAATGTATACCTTTTACCACAAAAAGGAAAATTTTTGCCCCAAAATAAGAGGAATTTCTGCCTTTTAACCTCAAAATAAGTGAAATTTCTGCCTTTTTATTAAAAATAAACGGAATTTCTGCCTTTTACCCCAAAATAAAAGGGATTTTTGAATTATGCCCTGAAATAAGTGAAATTTCTGGAATTTTGCCCCAAAATAAGAGAAATTTCTGCCTTTTTGACACAAAATATTAGGAATTTCTGCCTTTTTGCCCCAAAATAAGGAAAATTCCTGCCTTTTTTTCCCTGAAATAAGTGAAATTTCTGGAATTTTGCCCCAAAATAAGTGAAATTTCTGCAATTTTGCCCCAAATAAGGGAAATTTCTGGAATTTTGCCCCAAAATAATTGGAAATTTTAGTTTTGCCCCAAAATAAGGAGAATATCTGACTTTTGCCCTAAGATATAGGGTATTTTTGCCATTTTGCCCCACAAATAGGGGTATTTCTGAAATTTTGTTCCAAAATACGGGGAATTTCTGCCTTTTTGCCCGAAAATAAGGGGAATGTATACCTTTTGCCAAAAAAAGGAAATTTCTTCAATTTTGCCCCAAAATAAGAGGAATTTCTGCCTTTTAACCTCAAAATAAGTGAAATTTCTGCCTTTCTACCCAAAAATAAACGGAATTTCTGTCATTTTGCCCCGAAATAAAAGGAATTTTTGAATTATGCCCTGAAATAAGTGAAATTTCTGCAATTTTACCCCAAAATAAAGAAATTTCTGCCTTTTTGCCACAAAATAAGGGGAATTTCTGTCTTTTTGCCCCAAAATAAGGGAAATTTATCCCTTTTTGCCCCCAAATAAGGGAAATTTCAGCCTTTTTACCTCAAAATAAGGGGAATTTCTGCATTTTTGCGACAAAATATTAGGAATTTCTGCCTTTTTGCTCCAAAATAAGGAAAATTTCTGCTTTTTTTCCATGAAATAAGTGAAATTTCTGCAATTTTGCCCTAAAATAAGCAAAATTTCTGGAATTTTGCTCCAAAATAAGGGAAATTTCTGGAATTTTGCCTCAGAATAAGTGGAATTTCTGAGTTGTGCCCAAAAATGTGGAGAATTTTTGTCTTTTTGCCTCAACATATAGGGAATTTCTGCCTTTTTGCCCCACAATTAGGGGAATTTCTGCAATTTTGCTCCAAAATACGGGAATTTTTGCTTTTTTGCCTGAAAATAAGGGGAATGTATATCTTTTGCCACAAAAATGAAATTTCTTCATTTTTGCCCCAAAATAAGAGGAATTTCTGCATTTTTACCTCAAAATAAGTGAAATTTCTGCCTTTTTACCCAAAATAAACGGAATTTCTGTCTTATTGCCACAAAATAAAAGGAATTTTTGAATTATGCCCTGAAATAAGTGAAATTTCTGCAATTTTGCCCCAAAATAAGTGAAATTTCTGCCTTTTTGACACAAAATAATGGAAATTTCTGCATTTTTTCAAAAAATATTGGGAATTTCTGCCTTTTTGCCCCAAAATAAGAAAATTTCTGCATTTTTTCCCTGAAATTAGTGAAATTTCTGCAATTTTGCCCAAAATAAGTGAAATTTCGACAATTTTTCCCCAAAATAACTAAAATTTCTGCAATGTTGCCCAAAAATAAGGGAAATTTCTGGAATTTTGCCCAAAAATAAGTGGAATTTCTGAGTTTTGCCCCAAAATAAAAAGAATTTCTGTCTTTTTACCCCAACATATAGGGAATTTCTGCATTTTTGCCCCACAATTTGGAGAATTTCTGCAATTTTGCTTCAAAATATGGGGAATTTCTCCTTTTTATCCCGAAAATAAGGGGAATGTATACCTTTTGCCACAAAAAAAGGAAATTTCTTCATTTTTGCCCCAAAATAAGAGGAATTTCTGCATTTTTACCTCAAAATAAGTGAAATTTCTGCATTTTTTCCCAAAAAATAAACGGAATTTCTATCTTTTTGCCCAAAATAAAAGGAATTTTTGAATTATGCCCTGAAATAAGTGAAATTTCTTCAATTTTGCCCCAAAATAAGGGAAATTTCTGACTTTTTGACACAAACTAAGGGGAATTTCTGCATTTTTGCCACAAAATTTAGGAATTTCTGTCTTTTTGCCCCAAAATAAAGAAAATTTCTGTCTTTCTTCTCTGAAATAAAAAAAATTTCTGCAATTTTGCCCCAAAATAAGTGAAATTTCTGCAATTTTGCCCCAAAATAAGTGGAATTTCGGAGTTTTGCCCCAAAATAAGGAGAATTTCTGTCTTTTTGCCCCAACAAATAGAAAATTTCTCCTTTTTTGCCCCACAACTAGGGGAATTTCTGCAATTTTGCTCCAAAAATACAGGGAATTTCTGCTTTTTCTTCCAAAAATAAGGGGAATGTATACCTTTGGCCAAAAAAAAAGGGAAATTTCTTCATTTTTGCCCCAAAATAATAGGAATTTCTGCCTTTTTACATCAATATAAGTGAAATTTCTGCCTTTTTACCCAAAATAAACGGAATTTCTGTCTTTTTGCCCCAAAATAAAAGGAATTTTTGAATTTTGCCCTGAAATAAGGGAAATTTCTGCAATTTTGCCTTATCATAAAAGTAATTTCTACTTTTTTGTCACAAAATAAGGGGAATTTCTGCATTTTTGCCACAAAATATTAGCAATTTCTGACTTTTTGCCCCAAAATAAGAAAATTTCTGCCTTTATTCCCTGAAATAAGTGAAATTTCTGTAATTTTGCCCCAAAATAAGTGAAATTTCTGCAATTTTGCCCAAAAATAAGAGAAATTTCTGGAATTTTCCCCAAAATAAATGGAATTTCTGAGTTTTGCCCCAAAATAAAAAGAATTTTGTCTTTTTGCCCCAACATATAGGGAATTTCTGCATTTTTGCCCCACAATTAGAGGAATTTCTGCAATTTTGCTCCAAAATACGGGGAATTTCTGCTTTTTAGCCCGAAAATAAAAATAATGTATACCTTTTGCCACAAAAAAAGAAATTTCTTCATTTTTGCCTCAAAATAAAAGGAATTTCTACATTTTTACCTAAAAATAAGTGAAATTTCTGCCTTTTTACCCAAAAATAAACAGAATTTCTGTTTTTTTTGCCCCAAAATAAAAGGAATTTTTGAATTATGCCCTGAAATAAGTGATATTTCTGCAATTTTTCCCCAAAAATAAAAGAAATTTCTGCCTTTTTGCCACAAAATAAAGGCAATTTCTGTCTTTTTGCCCCAAAATAATTAAATTTCTGCCTTTTTGTCCCGAAAAAAAGGGAATTTCAGCCTTTATACCTCAAAGTAAGGGGAATTTCTGCATTTTTGGCACAAAATATTAGGAATTTCTGCCTTTTTGCCCCAAAATAAGGAAAATTCCTGCATTTTTTCCCTGAAATAAGTGAAATTTCTGCAATTTTGCTCGAAAATAAGTGAAATTTCTGGAATTTTGCCCCAAAATAAGGGAAATTTCTGGAATTTTGCCCCCAAATAAGGGGAATTTCAGCCTTTTTACCTCAAAATAATAGGAATTTCAGCTTTTTTGCCACAAAATATTAGGAATTTCTGCCTTTTTGCCCCAAAATAAGAAAAATTTCTGCCTTTTTTCCCTGAAATAAGTGAAATTTCTGCAATTTGCCCCAAAATAAGTGAAATTTCTGCAATTTTGCCCCAAATAAGGGAAATTTCTGGAATTTTGCCCCAAAATAATTGGAATTTTTAGTTTTTCCTCAAAATAAGGAGAATATCTGAGTTTTGCCCTAACACATAGGAAATTTTTGCCTTTTTGCCCCGCAATTAGGGGTATTTCTGAAATTTTGCTCCAAAATACGGGGAATTTCTGCCTTTTTGCCCGAAAATAAGGGGAATATATACCTTTTGCCACAAAAAAGGGAAATTTCTTCATTTTTGCCCCAAAATAAGAGGAATTTCTGCCTTTTAACCGCAAAATAAGTGAAATTTCTGCCTTTCTACCCAAAAATAAACGGAATTTCTGATTTTTTGCCCCAAAATAAAAGGAATTTTTGAATTTTGCCCTGAAATAAGGGAAATTTCTGCAATTTTGCCTCAACATAAAAGAAATTTCTGCCTTTTTGACACAAAATAAGGGAAATTTCTGCATTTTTGCCACAAAATATTAGGAATTTCTGACTTTTTGCCCCAAAATAAGAAAATTTCTGTATTTTTTCCCTGAAATAAGTGAAATTTCTGCAATTTTGCCCCAAAGTAAGGGATATTTCTGCCTTTTTGTTCCGAAATAAAAGGAATTTCAGAATTTTTACCTCAAAATAGGGGAATTTCTGCATTTTTGCCACAAAATATTGAGAATTTCTGCCATTTTGCTCCAAAATATCGAAAATTTCTGCCTTTTTTCTCTGAAATAAGTGAAATTTCTGCAATGTTGCCCCAAAATAAGTGAAATTTTTGCAATTTTGCCCCAAAATAAAGGAAATTTCTGGAATTTTCCCCAAAATAAATGGAATTTCTGAGTTTTGCCCCAAAATAAAAAGAATTTCTGTCTTTTTGCCCCAAGATATAGGGAATTTCTGCATTTTTGCCCCACAAGTAGAGGAATTTCTGCAATTTTGCTCCAAAATATGGGGAATTTCTGCTTTTTAGCCCGAAAATAAAAAAATGTATACCTTTTGCCACAAAAAAAAGAAATTTCTTCATTTTTGCCTCAAAATAAGAGGAATTTCTGCATTTTTACCTCAAAATAAGTGAAATTTCTGCCTTTTTACTCAAAAATAAATGGAATTTCTGTCTTTTTGCCACAAAATAAAAGGAAATTTTGAATTATGCCCTGAAATAAGTGATATTTCTGCAATTTTTCCCCAAAATAAAAGAAATTTCTGCCTTTTTGCCACAAAATAAGGGCAATTTCTGTATTTTTGCCCCAAAATAAGGGAAATTTCTGCCTTTTTGTCCCAAAATAAGGGGAATTTTAGCCTTTATACCTCAAAATAAGGGGAATTTCTGCATTTTTGTCACAAAATATTGAGAATTTCTGCAATTTTGCTCCAAAATATTGAAAATTTCTGCCTTTTTTTCCTGAAATAAGTGAAATTTCTGCAATTTTGCCCCAAAATAAGTGAAATTTCTGCAATTTTGCCCCAAAATAATGGAAATTTCTGGAATTTTCCCCAAAATAAATGGAATTTCTGAGTTTTACCCCAAAATAAAAAGAATTTCTGTGTTTTTGCCCCAACATATAGGGAATTTCTGCCTTTTTGCCCCAGAACTAGGGGAATTTCTGCAATTTTGCTTTAAAATACGGGGAATTTCTGCCTTTTTTTCTCAAAAATAAGAGGAATGTATACCTTTTGCCACAGAAAAGGGAAATTTCTTCATTTTTGCACCAAAATAAGAGGAATTTCTGCCTTTTAACCTCAAAATAAGTGAAATTTCTGCCTATCGACCCAAAAATAAATGGAATTTCTGTTATTTTGCCCCAAAATAAAAGGAATTTTTGAATTATGCCCTGAAAAAAGTGAAATTTCTGCAATTTTACCCCAAAATAAAAGAAATTTCTGCTTTTTGCCACAAAATAAAAGGAATTTCTGTCTTTTTGCCCAAAAATAAGGGAAATTTCTGCCTTTTTGTTCCAAAATAATGGAAATTTTAGCCTTTTTACCTCAAAATAAAGGGAATTTCTACATTTTTGCCACAAAATATTGAGAATTTCTGCCATTTGGCTCCAAAATATCGAAAATTTCTGCCTTTTTTCCCTGAAATAAGTGAAATTTCTGCAATTTTGCCCCAAAGTAAGTAAAATTTCTGCAATTAAGCCACAAAATAAGGGAAATTTCTGGAATTTTCCCCAAAATAAATGGAATTTTTGAGTTTTGCCCCAAAATAAAGAATTTCTGTCTTTTGCTTCTACATATAGGGAATTTCTGCATTTTTGCCCCATAATTAGGGGAATTTCTGCAATTTTGCTCCAAATACGGGGAATTTCTGCTTTTTAGCCCGAAAATAAAAGTAATGTATACCTTTTGCCACAAAAAAAGAAATTTTTTCATTTTTGCCCTAAAATAAAAGGAATTTCTGCATTTTTACCTCAAAATAAGTGAAATTTCTGCCTTTTTATCCAAAAATAAACGGAATTTCTGTCTTTTTGCCCCAAAATAAAAGGAATTTTTGAATTTTGCCCTGAAATAAGGGAAATTTCTGCAATCTTGCCCCAACATAAAAGAAATTTCTGCCTTTTTGACACAAAATAAGGGGAATTTCTGCATTTTTGCCAGAAAATATTAGGAATTTCTGACTTTTTGCCCCAAAATAAGAAAATTTCTGCCTTTTTTCCCTAAAATAAGTGAAATTTCTGCAATTTTGCCCCAAAATAAGGGAAATTTCTGCATTTTTGTTCCGAAATAAGGGGAATTTCAGCCTTTTTACCTCAAAATAGGGGAATTTCTGCATTTTTGCCACAAAATATTGAGAATTTCTGCCATTTTGCTCCAAAATATCGAAAATTTCTGCCTTTTTTCTCTGAAATAAGTGAAATTTCTGCAACGTTGCCCCAAAATAAGTGAAATTTTTGCAATTTTGCCCCAAAATAAGGGAAATTTCTGGAATTTTCCCCAAAATAAATGGAATTTCTGAGTATTGCCCCAAAATAAAAAGAATTTCTGTCTTTTTGCCCCAACATATAGGGAATTTCTGCATTTTTGCCCCACAAGTAGAGGAATTTCTGCAATTTTGCTCCAAAATACGGGGAATTTCTGCTTTTTAGCCCGAAAATAAAAAAATGTATACCTTTTGCCACAAAAAAAAAGAAATTTCTTCATTTTTGCCTCAAAATAAGAGGAATTTCTGCATTTTTACCTCATAATAAGTGAAATTTCTGCCTTTTTACTCAAAAATAAATGGAATTTCTGTCTTTTTGCCCCAAAATAAAAGGAAATTTTGAATTATGCCCTGAAATAAGTGATATTTCTGCAATTTTTCCCCAAAATAAAAGAAATTTCTGCCTTTTTGCCACAAAATAAGGGCAATTTCTGTATTTTTGCCCCAAAATAAGGGAAATTTCTGCCTTTTTGTCCCAAAATAAGGGGAATTTTAGCCTTTATACCTCAAAATAAGGGGAATTTCTGCATTTTTGTCACAAAATATTGAGAATTTCTGCAATTTTGCTCCAAAATATTGAAAATTTCTGCCTTTTTTTCCTGAAATAAGTGAAATTTCTGCAATTTTGCCCCAAAATAAGTGAAATTTCTGCAATTTTGCCCCAAAATAATGGAAATTTCTGGAATTTTCCCCAAAATAAATGGAATTTCTGAGTTTTACCCCAAAATAAAAAGAATTTTAGTGTTTTTGCCCCAACATATACGGAATTTCTGCCTTTTTGCCCCAGAACTAGGGGAATTTCTGCAATTTTGCTTTAAAATACGGGGAATTTCTGCCTTTTTTTCTCAAAAATAAGAGGAATGTATACCTTTTGCCACAGAAAAGGGAAATTTCTTCATTTTTGCACAAAAATAAGAGGAATTTCTGCCTTTTAACCTCAAAATAAGTGAAATTTCTGCCTATCGACCCAAAAATAAATGGAATTTCTGTTATTTTGCCCCAAAATAAAAAGAATTTTTGAATTATGCCCTGAAAAAAGTGAAATTTCTGCAATTTTACCCCAAAATAAAAGAAATTTCTGCTTTTTGCCACAAAATAAAAGGAATTTCTGTCTTTTTGCCCAAAAATAAGGGAAATTTCTGCCTTTTTGTTCCAAAATAATGGAAATTTTAGCCTTTTTACCTCAAAATAAAGGGAATTTCTGCATTTTTGCCACAAAATATTGAGAATTTCTGCCATTTTGCTCCAAAATATCGAAAATTTCTGCCTTTTTTCCCTGAAATAAGTGAAATTTCTGCAATTTTGCCCCAAAGTAAGTAAAATTTCTGCAATTTAGCCCCAAAATAAGGGAAATTTCTGGAATTTTCCCCAAAATAAATGGAATTTCTGAGTTTTGCCCCAAAATAAAGAATTTCTGTCTTTTGCTTCTACATATAGGGAATTTCTGCATTTTTGCCCCATAATTAGGGGAATTTCTGCAATTTTGCTCCAAATACGGGGAATTTCTGCTTTTTAGCCCGAAAATAAAAGTAATGTATACCTTTTGCCACAAAAAAAGAAATTTTTTCATTTTTGCCCTAAAATAAAAGGAATTTCTGCATTTTTACCTCAAAATAAGTGAAATTTCTGCCTTTTTATCCAAAAATAAACGGAATTTCTGTCTTTTTGCACCAAAATAAAAGGAATTTATGAATTTTGCCCTGAAATAAGGGAAATTTCTGCAATCTTGCCCCAACATAAAAGAAATTTCTGCCTTTTTGACACAAAATAAGGGGAATTTCTGCATTTTTGCCAGAAAATATTAGGAATTTCTGACTTTTTGCCCCAAAATAAGAAAATTTCTGCCTTTTTTCCCTAAAATAAGTGAAATTTCTGCAATTTTGCCCCAAAATAAGGGAAATTTCTGCATTTTTGTTCCGAAATAAGGGGAATTTCAGCCTTTTTACCTCAAAATAGGGGAATTTCTGCATTTTTGCCACAAAATATTGAGAATTTCTGCCATTTTGCTCCAAAATATCAAAAATTTCTGCCTTTTTTCTCTGAAATAAGTGAAATTTCTGCAATGTTGCCCCAAATAAGTGATATTTCTGCAATTTTGACCCAAAATAAGGGAAATTTCTGGAATTTTCCCCAAAATAAATGGAATTTCTGAGTTTTGCCCCAAAATAAAAAGAATTTTAGTCTTTTTGCCCCAACATATAGGGAATTTCTGCATTTTTGCCCCACAAGTAGAGGAATTTCTGCAATTTTGCTCCAAAATACGGGGAATTTCTGCTTTTTAGCCCGAAAATAAAAATAATGTATACCTTTTGCCACAAAAAAAAAACAAATTTCTTCATTTTTGCATCAAAATAAGAGGAATTTCTGCATTTTTACCTCAAAATAAGTGAAATTTCTGCCTTTTTACCCAAAAATAAACGGAATTTCTGTCTTTTTGCCCCAAAATAAAAGGAATTTTTGAATTATGCCCTGAAATAAGTGATATTTCTGCAATTTTTCCCCAACATAAAAGAAATTTCTGCCTTTTTGCCACAAAATAAGGGCAATTTCTGTCTTTTTGCCCCAAAATAAGGGAAATTTCTGCCTTTTTGTCCCAAAATAAGGGGAATTTCAGCCTTTATACCTCAAAATAAGGGGAATTTCTGCATTTTTGTCACAAAATATTGAGAATTTCTGCAATTTTGCTCCAAAATATTGAAAATTTCTGCTTTTTTTCTTGAAATAAGTGAAATTTCTTCAATTTTGCCCCAAAATAAGTTAAATTTCTGCAATTTTGCCCCAAAATAATGGAAATTTCTGGAATTTTCCCCAAAATAAATGGAATTTCTGAGTTTTACCCCAAAATAAAAAGAATTTCTGTGTTTTTGCCCCAACATATAGGGAATTTCTGCCTTTTTGCCCCAGAACTAGGGGAATTTCTGCAATTTTGCTTTAAAATACGGGGAATTTCTGCTTTTTTTGCCCAAAAATAAGAGGAATGTATACCTTTTGCCACAGAAAAGGGAAATTACTTCATTTTTGCCCCAAAATAAGAGGAATTTCTGCCTTTAACCTCAAAATAAGTGAAATTTCTGCCTTTTTATTCAAAAATAAATGGAATTTCTGTCTTTTTGCCCCAAAATAAAAGGAATTTTTGAATTATGCCCGGAAATAAGTGAAATTTCTGCAATTTTGCCCCAAAATAAGAGAAATTTCTGCCTTTTTGACACAAAATATTAGGAATTTCTGCCTTTTTGCCCCAAAATAAGGAAAATTCCTGCATTTTTTCCCTGAAATAAGTGAAATTTCTGCAATTTTGCCCCAAAATAAGTGAAATTTCTGGAATTTATCCCCAAAATAAGGGAAATTTCTGGAATTTTGCCCCCAAATAAGGGGGATTTCAGCCTTTTTACCTCAAAATAATGGGAATTTCAGCAGTTTTGCCACAAAATATTAGGAATTTCTGCCTTTTTGCCCCAAAATAAGGAAAATTTTTGCCTTTTTTCCCTGAAATAAGTGAAATTTCTGCACTTTTGCCCCAAAATAAGTGAAATTTCTGCAATTTTGCCCCAAATAAGGGAAATTTCTGGAATTTTGCCCCAAAATAATTGGAATTTTGAGTTTTGCCCCAAAATAAGGAGAATATCTGACTTTTGCCCTAACATATAGGGAATTTTTGCCTTTTTGCACGGCAATTAGAGGAATTACTGCAATTTTGCTCCAAAATACGGGGAATTTCTGCCTTTTTGCCCGAAAATATGGGGAATGTATACCTTTTGCCACAAAAAAGGGAAATTTCTTCATTTTTGCCCCAAAATAAGAGGAATTTCTGCCTTTTAACCTCAAAATAAGTGAAATTTCTGCCTTTCTACCCAAAAATAAATGGACTTTCTGTCATTTTGCCCCTAAATAAAAGGAATTTTTGAATTATGCCCTGAAATAAGTGAAATTTCTGCAATTTTACCCCAAAATAATAGAAATTTCTGCCTTTTGCCACAAAATAAAAGAAATTTCTGTCTTTTTGCCCAAAAATAAGGGAAATTTCTGCCTTTTTGTTCCGAAATAAGGGGAATTTCAGCCTTTTTACCTCAAAATAGGGGAATTTCTGCATTTTTGCCACAAAATATTGAGAATTTCTGCCATTTTGCTCCAAAATATCAAAAATTTCTGCCTTTTTTCCCTGAAATAAGTGAAATTTCTGCAATGTTGCCCCAAAATATGTGAAATTTCTGCAATTTTGCCCCAAATAAGGGAAATATCTGAAATTTTGCCCCAAAATAATTGGAATTTTGAGTTTTGCCCCAAAATAAGGAGAATATCTGACTTTTGCCCCAACATATAGGGAATTTTTGCCTTTTTGCACGGCAATTAGAGGAATTTCTGCAATTTTGCTCCAAAACACGGGGAATTTCTGCCTTTTTGCCCGAAAATAAGGGGAATGTATACCTTTTGCCACAAAAAAAAGAAATTTCTTCATTTTTGCCTCAAAATAAGAGGAATTTCTGCATTTTTACCTCAAAATAAGTGAAATTTCTGCCTTTTTACCCAAAAATAAACGGAATTTCTGTCTTTTTGCCCCAAAATAAAAGGAATTTTTGAATTATGCCCTGAAATAAGTGAAATTTCTGCAATTTTTCCCCAACATAAAAGAAATTTCTGCCTTTTTGCCACAAAATAAGGGCAATTTCTGTCTTTTTGCCCCAAATTAAGGGAAATTTCTGCCTTTTTGTCCCGAAATAAGGGGAATTTCAGCCTTTATACCTCAAAATAAGGGAAATTTCTGCATTTTTGTCACAAAATATTGAGAATTTCTGCAATTTTGCTCCAAAATATTGAAAATTTCTGCCTTTTTTCCTTGAAATAAGTGAAATTTCTGCAATTTTGCCCCAAAATAAGTGAAATTTCTGCAATTTTGCCCCAAAATAAGAAAAATTTCTGGAATTTTCCCCAAAATAAATGGAATTTCTGAGTTTTACCCCAAAATAAATGAATTTCTGTGTTTTTGCCCCAACATATAGGGAATTTCTGCCTTTTTGCCCCAGAACTAGGGGAATTTCTGCAATTTTGCTCCAAAATACGGTGAATTTCTGCTTTTTTCCCAAAAATAAGAGGAATGTATACCTTTTGCCACAAAAAAAGGAAATTTCTTCATTTTTGCCCCAAAATAAGAGGAATTTCTGCCTTTAACCTCAAAATAAGTGAAATTTCTGCCTTTTTATTCAAAAATAAACGGAATTTCTGTCTTTTTGCCCCAAAATATAAGGAATTTTTGAATTATGCCCTGAAATAAGTGAAATTTCTGAAATTTTGCCCCAAAATAAGTGAAATTTCTGGAATTTTGCCCCAAAATAAGGGAAATTTCTGGAATTTTGCCCCCAAAAAGGCGAATTTCAGCCTTTTTACCTCAAAATAATGGGAATTTCAAAATTTTTGCAACAAAATATTAGGAATTTCTGCCTTTTTGCCCCAAAATAAGGAAAATTTATGCCTTTTTTTCCTGAAATAAGTGAAATTTCTGCAATTTTGCCCCAAAATAAGTGAAATTTCTGCAATTTTGCCCCAAATAGGGAAATTTCTGGAATTTTGCCCCAAAATAATTGGAATTTTGAGTTTTGCCCCAAAATAAGGGGAATATCTGACTTTTGCCCTAACATATAGGGAATTTTTGCCTTTTTGCCCCGCAATTAGGGGAATTTCTGCAATTTTGCTCCAAAATACGGGGAATTTCTGCCTTTTTGCCCGAAAATAAGGGGAATGTATACCTTTTGCCACAAAAAAGGAAATTTCTTCATTTTTGCCCCAAAATAAGAGGAATTTCTGCCTTTTAACCTCAAAATAAGTGAAATTTCTGCCTTTCTACCAAAAATAAACAGAATTTCTGTCATTTTGCCCTGAAATAAAAAGAATTTTTGAATTATGCCTTGAAATAAGTGAAATTTCTGCAATTTTACCACAAAATAAAAGAAATTTCTGCCTTTTTGCCACAAAATAAAAGGAATTTCTGTCTTTTTGCCCCAAAATAAGGGAAATTTCTGCCTTTTTGTTCCGAAATAAGGAGAATTTCAGCCTTTTTACCTCAAAATTTGGGAATTTCTGCATTTTTGCCACAAAATATTGATAATTTCTGCCATGTTGCTCCAAAATATCAAAAATTTCTGCTTTTTTTCCCTAAAATAAGTGAAATTTCTGCAATGTTGCCCCAAAATAAGTGAAATTTCTGCAATTTTGCCCCAAAATAAAGGAAATTTCCGGAATTTTCCCCAAAATAAATGGAATTTCTGAGGTTTGCCCCAAAATAAAAAGAATTTCTGTCTATTTGCCCCAACATATAGGGAATTTCTGCATTTTTGCCCCACAATTAGAGGAATTTCTGCAATTTTGCTCCAAAATACGGGGAATTTCTGCTTTTTAGCCCGAAAATAAAAATAATGTATACCTTTTGCCACAAAAAATAGAAATTTCTTCATTTTTACCTCAAAATAAGAGAAATTTCTGCATTTTTACCTCAAAATAAGTGAAATTTCTGCCTTTTTACCCAAAAATAAACGGAATTTCTGTCTTTTTGCCACAAAATAAAAGGAATTTTGGAATTATGCCCTGAAATAAGTGATATTTTTGCAATTTTTCCCCAAAATAAAAGAAATTTTTGCTTTTTGCCACAAAATAAGGGAAATTTCTGCCTTTTTGTCCCGAAATAAGGGGAATTTCAGCCTTTATACCTCAAAATAAGGGGAATTTCTGCATTTTTGGCACAAAATATTGAGAATTTCTGCAATTTTGCTCCAAAATATTGAAAATTTCTGTCTTTTTTCCCTAAAATAAGTGAAATTTCTGAAATTTTGCCCAAAAATAAGTGAAATTTCTACAATTTTGCCTCAAAATAAGGGAAATTTCTGGAATTTTCCCAAAAATAAATGGAATTTCTGGGTTTTACCCCAAAATAAAAAGAATTTCTGTGTTTTTGCCCCAACATATAGGGAATTTATGCCTTTTTGCCCCACAACTAGGGGAATTTCTGCAATTTTGCTCCAAAATACGGGGAATTTCTGCTTTATTTCCCAAAAATAAGAGGAATGCATACGTTTCGCCACAAAAAAGGGAAATTTCTTCATTTTTGCCCAAAAATAAGAGGAATTTCTGCCTTTTAACCTCAAAATAAGTGAAATTTTTGCCTTTTTATTTCAAAATAAATGGAATTTCTGTATTTTGCCCCAAAATAAATGGAATTTTTGAATTATGCCCTGAAATAAGTGAAATTTCTGCAATTTTGCCCCAAAATAAGAGAAATTTCTGCCTTTTTGACACAAAATATTAGGAATTTTTGCCTTTTTGCCCCAAAATAAGGAAAATTCCTGCTTTTTTTCCCTGAAATAAGTTAAATTTCTGCAATTTTGCCCCAAAATAAGTGAAATTTCTTTAATTTTTTCCCAAAATAAGGGAAATTTCTGGAATATTGCCCCCAAATAAGGGGAATTTCACCCTTTTTACCTCAAAATAATGGGAATTTCAGCATTTTTGCCACAAAATATTAGGAATTTCTGCCTTTTTGCCCCAAAATAAGAAAAATTTCTGCCTTTTATTCCTGAAATAAGTTAAATTTCTGCAATTTTGCCCTAAAATAAGTGAAATTTCTGGAATTTTGCCCCAAATAGGGAAATTTCTGGAATTTTCCCCAAAATAATTGGAATTTTGAGTTTTGCCCCAAAATAAGGAGAATATCTGACTTTTTCCCTAACATATAGGGAATTTTTGCCTGTTTGCACGGCAATTAGAGGAATTTCTGCAATTTTGCTCCAAAATACGGGGAATTTCTGCCTTTTTGCCCGAAAATAAGGGGAATGTATACCTTTTGCCAAAAAAAAGGGAAATTTCTTAATTTTTGCCCCAAAATAAGAAGAATTTCTGCCGTTTAACCTCAAAATAAGTGAAATTTCTGCCTTTCTACCCAAAAATAAATGGAATTTCTGTCATTTTGCCCCAAAATAAAAGGAATTTTTGAATTATGCCCTGAAATAAGTGAAATTTCTGCAATTTTATCCCAAAATAAAAGAAATTTCTGCCTTTTTGCCAAAAAATAAAAGGAATTTCTGTATTTTTGCCCAAAAATAAGGGAAATTTCTGCCTTTTTGTTCCAAAATAAGGGGAATTTCAGGCTTTTTACCTCAAAATAAAGGGAATTTCTGCATTTTTGCCACAAAATATTGAGAATTTCTGCCATTTTGCTCCAAAATATCAAAAATTTCTGCCTTTTTTTCCTGAAATAAGTGAAATTTCTGCAATTTTGCCCCAAAATATTTAAATTTCTGCAATTTAGCCCCAAAATAAGGGAAATTTCTGGAATTTTCCCCAAAATAAATGGAATTTCTGAGTTTTGCCCCAAAATAAAGAATTTCTGTCTTTTTGCCCCAACATATAGGGAATTTCTGCATTTTTGCCCCACAATTAGGGGAATTTCTGCAATTTAGCTCCAAAATACGGGGAATTTCTGCTTTTTAGCCCGAAAATAAAATTAATGTATACCTTTTGCCACAAAAAAAGAAATTTTTTCATTTTTGCCATAAAATAAGAGGAATTTCTGCATTTTTACCTCAAAATAAGTGAAATTTCTGCCTTTTTACCCAAAAAAACGGAATTTCTGTCTTTTTGCCCCAAAATAATAGGAATTTTTAAATTTTGCCCTGAAATAAGGGAAATTTATGCAATTTTGCCCCAACATAAAAGAAATTTCTTCCTTTTTGACACAAAATAAGGGGAATTTCTGCATTTTTGCAACAAAATATTAGGAATTTCTGAGTTTGCCCCAAAATAAGAAAATTTCTGCCTTTTTTTCCTGAAATAAGTGAAATTTCTGCAATTTTGCCCCAAAATAAGGGAAATTTTGGCCTTTTTGTTCCGAAATAAGGGGAATTTCAGCCTTTTTACCTCAAAATAGGGGAATTTCTGCATTTTTGCCACAAAATATTGATAATTTCTGCCATTTTGCTCCAAAATATCAAAAATTTCTGCCTTTTTTCCCTGAAATTAGTTAAATTTCTGCAATCTTGCCACAAAATAAGTGAAATTTCTGCAATTTTGCCCCAAAATAAGAGAAATTTCTGGAATTTTCCCAAAAATAAATGGAATTTCTGAGTTTTGCCCCAAAATAAAAAGAATTTCTGTCTTTTTGCCCCAACATATAGGAAATTTCTGCATTTTTGCCCCACAATAAGAGGAATTTCTGCAATTTTGCTCCAAAATACGGGGAATTTCTTCTTTTTAGCCCGAAAATAAAAATAATGTATACCTTTTGCCAAAAAAAAAATTTCTTCATTTTTGCCTCCAAATAAGAGGAACTTCTGCATTTTGTCCTCAAAATAAGTGAAATTTTTGGCTTTTTACCCAAAAATAAACGGAATTTCTGTCTTTTTGCCCCAAAATAAAAGGAAATTTTGAATTATTCCCTGAAATAACTGATATTTCTGCAATTTTCCCCCAAAATAAAAGAAATTTCTGCGTTTTTGCCATAAAATAAGGGCAATTTCTGTCTTTTTGCCCCAAAATAAGGGAAATTTCTGCCTTTTTGTCCCAAAATAAGGGGAATTTTAGCCTTTATACCTCAAAATAAGGGGAATTTCTGCATTTTTGGCACAAAATATTGAGAATTTCTGCAATTTTGCTCCAAAATATTGAAAATTTCTGCCTTTTTTCCCTGAAATAAGTTAAATTTCTGCAATTTTGCCCAAAAATTAGTGAAAAATCTGCAATTTTGCCCCAAAATAAGGAAAATTTCTGGAATTTTCCCCAAAATAAAAAGAATTTCTGTGTTTTAGCCCTAACATATAGGGTATTTCTGCCTTTTTGCCCCACAACTAGGGGAATTTCTGCAATTTTGCTCCAAAATATGGGGAATTTCTGCTTTTTTCCAAAAAATAAGAGGAATGTATACCTTTTGCCACAAAAAAGCAAAATTTCTTCATTTTTGCCCCAAAATAAGAGGAATTTCTTCCTTTTAACCTCAAAATAAGTGAAATTTCTGCCTTTTTATTCAAAAATAAATGGAATTTCTGTCTTTTTGCCCCAAAATAAAAGGAATTTTTGAATTATGCCCTGAAATAAATGAAATTTCTGCAATTTTGCCCCAAAATAAGAGAAATTTCTGCCTTTTTGACACAAAATATTAGAAATTTCTGCCTTTTTGCCCCAAAATAAGGAAAATTCCTGCCTTTTTTTCCCTGAAATAAGTGAAATTTCTGCAATTTTGCCCCAAAATAAGTGAAATTTCTGGAATTTTGCCCCAAAATAAGGAAAATTTCTGGAATTTTGCCCCCAAATAAGGGGAATTTCAGCCTTTTTACCTCAAAATAATGGGAATTTCATCATTTTTGCCACAAAATATTAGGAATTTCTGCCTTTTTGCCCCAAAATAAAGAATTTCTGTCTTGTTGCCACAACATATAGGGAATTTCTGCATTTTTGCCCCACAATTAGGGGAATTTCTGCAATTTTGCTCCAAAATACGGGGAATTTCTTCTTTTTAGCCGGAAAATAAAAATAATGTATACCTTTTGCCACAAAAAAAGAATTTTTTTTATTTTTGCCCCAAAATAAGAGGAATTTCTGCATTTTTACCTCAAAATAAGTGAAATTTCTGCCTTTTTACCCAACAATAAACGGAATTTCTGTCTTTTTTCCCCTTAATAAAAGGAATTTTTGAATTATGCCCTGAAATAAGTGATATTTCTGCAATTTTTCCCCAAAATAAAAGAAATTTCTGCCTTTTTGCCACAAAATAAGGGAAATTTCTGTCTTTTTGCCCCAAAATAAGGGAAATTTATCTCTTTTTGCCCCCAAATAAGGGAAATTTCAGCCTTTTTACCTCAAAATAAGGGGAATTTCTGCAATTTTGCCACAAACTATTAGGAATTTCTGCCTTTTTGCTCCAAAATAAGGAAAATTTCTGCCTTTTTTCCATGAAATAAGTGAAATTTCTGCAATTTTGCCCTAAAATAAGGGAAATTTCTGGAATTATGCCCCAAAATAAGGGAAATGTCTGGAATTTTGCCTCAGAATAAGTGGAATTTCTGAGTTGTGCCCAAAAATGTGGAGAATTTTTGTCTTTTAGCCTCATCATATAGGGAATTTCTGCCTTTTTGCCCCACAATTTGAGGAATTTCTGCAATTTTGCTCCAAAATACAGGCATTTCTGCTATTTTGCCCGAAAATAAGGGGAATGTATACCTTTTGCCACAAAAATGTGAAATTTCTTCATTTTTGCCCCAAAATAAGAGGAATTTCTGCATTTTTACCTCAAAATAAGTGAAATTTCTGCCTTTTTACCCAAAATAAACGGAATTTCTCTCTTTTTGCCCCAAAATAAAAGGAACTTTTGAATTATGCCCTGAAATAAGTGAAATTTCTGCAATTTTGCCCCAAAATAAGTGAAATTTCTGGAATTTTGCCCAAAAATAAGGGAAATTTCTGGAATTTTGCCCCCAAAATAAGGGGAATTTCAGCCTTTTTACCTCAAAATAATGGGAATTTCAGCATTTTTGCCACAAAATACTAGGAAATTTCTTCCTTTTTGCCCCAAAATAAGGAAAATTTCTGCCTTTTTTTCACTGAAATAAGTGAAATTTCTGCAATTTTGCCCCAAAATAAGTGAAATTTCTGCAATTTTGCCCCAAATAAGGGAAATTTCTGAAATTTTGCCCCAAAATAATTGGAATTTTGAGTTTTGCCCCAAAATAATGAGAATATCTGACTTTTGCCCTAACATATAGGGAATTTTTGCCTTTTTGCCCCGCAATTAGGGGAATTTCTGCAATTTTGCTCCAAAATACGGGGAATTTCTGCCTTTTTGCCCGAAAATAAGGGGAATGTATACCTTTCGCCACAAAAAAGGGAAATTTCTTCATTTTTGCCCCAAAATAAGAGGAATTTCTGCCTTTTAACCTCAAAATAAGTGAAATTTCTGCCTTTCTACCCAAAAATAAACAGAATTTCTGTCATTTTGCACCGAAATAAAAAGAATTTTGGAATTATGCCCTGATATAAGTGAAATTTCTGCAATTATACCCCAAAATAAAAGAAATTTCTGCCTTTTTGCCACAAAATAAAAGGAATTTCTGTCTTTTTGCCCCAAAATAAGGGAAATTTCTGTCTTTTTGTTCGGAAATAAGGAGAATTTCAGCCTTTTTACCTCAAAATAGAGGAATTTCTGCATTTTTGCCACAAAATATTGATAATTTCTGCCATTTTGCTCTAAAATATTAAAAATTTCTGCCTTTTTTCCCTGAAATAAGTGAAATTTCTGCAATGTTGCCCCAAAATAAGTGAAATTTCTGCAATTTTGCCCCGAAATAAGGGAAATTTCTGGAATTTTCCCCAAAATAAATGGAATTTCTGAGTTTTGCCCCAAAATAAAAAGAATTTCTGTCTTTTTGCCCCAACATATAAGGAATTTCTGCATTTTGCCCCACAATTAGAGGAATTTCTGCAATTTTGCTCCAAAATAAGGGGAATTTCTGCTTTTTAGCCCGAAAATAAAAATAATGTATACCTTTTGCCACAAAAAAAAAGAAATTTCTTCATTTTTGCCTCAAAATATAAGGAATTTCTGCATTTTTACCTCAAAATAAGTGAAATTTCTGCCTTTTTACCCAAAAATAAACGGAATTTCTGTCTTTCTGCCCCAAAATAAAAGGAATTTTTGAATTATGCCCTGAAATAAGTGATATTTCTGCAATTTTCCCCAAAATAAAAGAAATTTCTGCTTTTTGCC
The DNA here is from genome assembly GCF_963924665.1 of Micromys minutus. NCBI lineage: Eukaryota > Metazoa > Chordata > Mammalia > Rodentia > Muridae > Micromys > Micromys minutus. The sequence continues at coordinate 738,001 of NW_027667218.1, forward strand.
ACAAAATAAGGGCAATTTCTGTCTTTTTGCCCCAAAATAAGGGAAATTTCTGCCTTTTTGTCCCGATATAAGGGGAATTTCAGCCTTTATACCTCAAAATAAGGGGAATTTCTGCATTTTTGGCACAAAATATTGAGAATTTCTCCAATTTTGCTCCAAAATATTGAAAATTTCTTCCTTTTTTCCCTGAAATAAGTGAAATTTCTGCAATTTTGCCCAAAAATAAGTGAAATTTCTGCAATTTTGCCTCAAAATAAGGGAAATTTCTGGAATTTTCCCCAAAATAAATGGAATTTCTGAGTTTTACCCCAAAATAAAAAGAATTTTAGTGTTTTTGCCCCAACATATAGGGAATTTATGCCTTTTTGCCCCACAACTAGGGGGAATTTCTGCAATTTTGCTCCAAAATTTGGGGAATTTCTACTTTTTTTTCAAAAATAACAGGAATGCATACCTTTCGCCACAAAAAAGGGAAATTTCTTCATTTTTGCCCCAAAATAAGAGGAATTTCTGCCTTTTAACCTCAAAATATGTGAAATTTCTGCCTTTTTATTCAAAAATAAACGGAATTTATGTCTTTTTGCCCCAAAACAAAAGGAATTTTTGAATTATGCCCTGAAATAAGTGAAATTTCTGCAATTTTGCCCCAAATAAGGAAAATTTCTGGAATTTTGCCCCAAAATAATTGGAATTTTGAGTTTTGCCCCAAAATAAGGAGAATATCTGACTTTTTCCCTAACATATAGGGAATTTCTGCATTTTTGTCCCACAATTAGGGGAATTTCTGCAATTTAGCTCCAAAATACGGGGAAATTCTGCTTTTTAGCCCGAAAATAAAAATAATGTATACCTTTTGCCACAAAAAAAGAAATTTTTTCATTTTTGCCCCAAAATAAGAGGAATTTCTGCATTTTTACCTCAAAATAAGTGAAATTTCTGCCTTTTTACCCAAAAATAAACGGAATTTCTGTCATTTTGCCCCAAAATAAAAGGAATTTTTGAATTATGCCCTGAAATAAGTGAAATTTCTGCAATTTTATCCCAAAATAAAAGAAATTTCTGCCTTTTTGCCAAAAAATAAAAGGAATTTCTGTATTTTTGCCCAAAAATAAGGGAAATTTCTGCCTTTTTGTTCCAAAATAAGGGGAATTTCAGGCTTTTTACCTCAAAATAAAGGGAATTTCTGCATTTTTGCCACAAAATATTGAGAATTTCTGCCATTTTGCTCCAAAATATCAAAAATTTCTGCCTTTTTTTCCTGAAATAAGTGAAATTTCTGCAATTTTGCCCCAAAATATTTAAATTTCTGCAATTTAGCCCCAAAATAAGGGAAATTTCTGGAATTTTCCCCAAAATAAATGGAATTTCTGAGTTTTGCCCCAAAATAAAGAATTTCTGTCTTTTTGCCCCAACATATAGGGAATTTCTGCATTTTTGCCCCACAATTAGGGGAATTTCTGCAATTTAGCTCCAAAATACGGGGAATTTCTGCTTTTTAGCCCGAAAATAAAATTAATGTATACCTTTTGCCACAAAAAAAGAAATTTTTTCATTTTTGCCATAAAATAAGAGGAATTTCTGCATTTTTACCTCAAAATAAGTGAAATTTCTGCCTTTTTACCCAAAAAAAACGGAATTTCTGTCTTTTTGCCCCAAAATAATAGGAATTTTTAAATTTTGCCCTGAAATAAGGGAAATTTATGCAATTTTGCCCCAACATAAAAGAAATTTCTGCCTTTTTGACACAAAATAAGGGGAATTTCTGCATTTTTGCAACAAAATATTAGGAATTTCTGAGTTTGCCCCAAAATAAGAAAATTTCTGCCTTTTTTTCCTGAAATAAGTGAAATTTCTGCAATTTTGCCCCAAAATAAGGGAAATTTTGGCCTTTTTGTTCCGAAATAAGGGGAATTTCAGCCTTTTTACCTCAAAATAGGGGAATTTCTGCATTTTTGCCACAAAATATTGATAATTTCTGCCATTTTGCTCCAAAATATCAAAAATTTCTGCCTTTTTTCCCTGAAATTAGTTAAATTTCTGCAATCTTGCCACAAAATAAGTGAAATTTCTGCAATTTTGCCCCAAAATAAGAGAAATTTCTGGAATTTTCCCAAAAATAAATGGAATTTCTGAGTTTTGCCCCAAAATAAAAAGAATTTCTGTCTTTTTGCCCCAACATATAGGAAATTTCTGCATTTTTGCCCCACAATAAGAGGAATTTCTGCAATTTTGCTCCAAAATACGGGGAATTTCTTCTTTTTAGCCCGAAAATAAAAATAATGTATACCTTTTGCCAAAAAAAAAATTTCTTCATTTTTGCCTCCAAATAAGAGGAACTTCTGCATTTTGTCCTCAAAATAAGTGAAATTTTTGGCTTTTTACCCAAAAATAAACGGAATTTCTGTCTTTTTGCCCCAAAATAAAAGGAAATTTTGAATTATTCCCTGAAATAACTGATATTTCTGCAATTTTCCCCCAAAATAAAAGAAATTTCTGCGTTTTTGCCATAAAATAAGGGCAATTTCTGTCTTTTTGCCCCAAAATAAGGGAAATTTCTGCCTTTTTGTCCCAAAATAAGGGGAATTTTAGCCTTTATACCTCAAAATAAGGGGAATTTCTGCATTTTTGGCACAAAATATTGAGAATTTCTGCAATTTTGCTCCAAAATATTGAAAATTTCTGCCTTTTTTCCCTGAAATAAGTTAAATTTCTGCAATTTTGCCCAAAAATTAGTGAAAAATCTGCAATTTTGCCCCAAAATAAGGAAAATTTCTGGAATTTTCCCCAAAATAAAAAGAATTTCTGTGTTTTAGCCCTAACATATAGGGTATTTCTGCCTTTTTGCCCCACAACTAGGGGAATTTCTGCAATTTTGCTCCAAAATACGGGGAATTTCTGCTTTTTTCCAAAAAATAAGAGGAATGTATACCTTTTGCCACAAAAAAGCAAAATTTCTTCATTTTTGCCCCAAAATAAGAGGAATTTCTTCCTTTTAACCTCAAAATAAGTGAAATTTCTGCCTTTTTATTCAAAAATAAATGGAATTTCTGTCTTTTTGCCCCAAAATAAAAGGAATTTTTGAATTATGCCCTGAAATAAATGAAATTTCTGCAATTTTGCCCCAAAATAAGAGAAATTTCTGCCTTTTTGACACAAAATATTAGAAATTTCTGCCTTTTTGCCCCAAAATAAGGAAAATTCCTGCCTTTTTTTCCCTGAAATAAGTGAAATTTCTGCAATTTTGCCCCAAAATAAGTGAAATTTCTGGAATTTTGCCCCAAAATAAGGAAAATTTCTGGAATTTTGCCCCCAAATAAGGGGAATTTCAGCCTTTTTACCTCAAAATAATGGGAATTTCATCATTTTTGCCACAAAATATTAGGAATTTCTGCCTTTTTGCCCCAAAATAAAGAATTTCTGTCTTGTTGCCACAACATATAGGGAATTTCTGCATTTTTGCCCCACAATTAGGGGAATTTCTGCAATTTTGCTCCAAAATACGGGGAATTTCTTCTTTTTAGCCGGAAAATAAAAATAATGTATACCTTTTGCCACAAAAAAAGAATTTTTTTTATTTTTGCCCCAAAATAAGAGGAATTTCTGCATTTTTACCTCAAAATAAGTGAAATTTCTGCCTTTTTACCCAACAATAAACGGAATTTCTGTCTTTTTTCCCCTTAATAAAAGGAATTTTTGAATTATGCCCTGAAATAAGTTATATTTCTGCAATTTTTCCCCAAAATAAAAGAAATTTCTGCCTTTTTGCCACAAAATAAGGGAAATTTCTGTCTTTTTGCCCCAAAATAAGGGAAATTTATCTCTTTTTGCCCCCAAATAAGGGAAATTTCAGCCTTTTTACCTCAAAATAAGGGGAATTTCTGCAATTTTGCCACAAACTATTAGGAATTTCTGCCTTTTTGCTCCAAAATAAGGAAAATTTCTGCCTTTTTTCCATGAAATAAGTGAAATTTCTGCAATTTTGCCCTAAAATAAGGGAAATTTCTGGAATTATGCCCCAAAATAAGGGAAATGTCTGGAATTTTGCCTCAGAATAAGTGGAATTTCTGAGTTGTGCCCAAAAATGTGGAGAATTTTTGTCTTTTAGCCTCTTCATATAGAGAATTTCTGCCTTTTTGCCCCACAATTTGAGGAATTTCTGCAATTTTGCTCCAAAATACAGGCATTTCTGCTATTTTGCACGAAAATAAGGGGAATGTATACCTTTTGCCACAAAAATGTGAAATTTCTTCATTTTTGCCCCAAAATAAGAGGAATTTCTGCATTTTTACCTCAAAATAAGTGAAATTTCTGCCTTTTTACCCAAAATAAACGGAATTTCTCTCTTTTTGCCCCAAAATAAAAGGAATTTTTGAATTATGCCCTGAAATAAGTGAAATTTCTGCAATTTTGCCCCAAAATAAGTGAAATTTCTGGAATTTTGCCCAAAAATAAGGGAAATTTCTGGAATTTTGCCCCCAAAATAAGGGGAATTTCAGCCTTTTTACCTCAAAATAATGGGAATTTCAGCATTTTTGCCACAAAATACTAGGAAATTTCTTCCTTTTTGCCCCAAAATAAGGAAAATTTCTGCCTTTTTTTCACTGAAATAAGTGAAATTTCTGCAATTTTGCCCCAAAATAAGTGAAATTTCTGCAATTTTGCCCCAAATAAGGGAAATTTCTGAAATTTTGCCCCAAAATAATTGGAATTTTGAGTTTTGCCCCAAAATAATGAGAATATCTGACTTTTGCCCTAACATATAGGGAATTTTTGCCTTTTTGCCCCGCAATTAGGGGAATTTCTGCAATTTTGCTCCAAAATACGGGGAATTTCTGCCTTTTTGCCCGAAAATAAGGGGAATGTATACCTTTCGCCACAAAAAAGGGAAATTTCTTCATTTTTGCCCCAAAATAAGAGGAATTTCTGCCTTTTAACCTCAAAATAAGTGAAATTTCTGCCTTTCTACCCAAAAATAAACAGAATTTCTGTCATTTTGCACCGAAATAAAAAGAATTTTGGAATTATGCCCTGATATAAGTGAAATTTCTGCAATTATACCCCAAAATAAAAGAAATTTCTGCCTTTTTGCCACAAAATAAAAGGAATTTCTGTCTTTTTGCCCCAAAATAAGGGAAATTTCTGTCTTTTTGTTCGGAAATAAGGAGAATTTCAGCCTTTTTACCTCAAAATAGAGGAATTTCTGCATTTTTGCCACAAAATATTGATAATTTCTGCCATTTTGCTCTAAAATATTAAAAATTTCTGCCTTTTTTCCCTGAAATAAGTGAAATTTCTGCAATGTTGCCCCAAAATAAGTGAAATTTCTGCAATTTTGCCCCAAAATAAGGGAAATTTCTGGAATTTTCCCCAAAATAAATGGAATTTCTGAGTTTTGCCCCAAAATAAAAAGAATTTCTGTCTTTTTGCCCCAACATATAAGGAATTTCTGCATTTTTGCCCCACAATTAGAGGAATTTCTGCAATTTTGCTCCAAAATAAGGGGAATTTCTGCTTTTTAGCCCGAAAATAAAAATAATGTATACCTTTTGCCACAAAAAAAAAAGAAATTTCTTCATTTTTGCCTCAAAATATAAGGAATTTCTGCATTTTTACCTCAAAATAAGTGAAATTTCTGCCTTTTTACCCAAAAATAAACGGAATTTCTGTCTTTCTGCCCCAAAATAAAAGGAATTTTTGAATTATGCCCTGAAATAAGTGATATTTCTGCAATTTTCCCCAAAATAAAAGAAATTTCTGCTTTTTGCCACAAAATAAGGGCAATTTCTGTCTTTTTGCCCCAAAATAAGGGAAATTTCTGCCTTTTTGTCCCAAAATAAGGGGAATTTCAGCCTTTATACCTCAAAATAAGGGGAATTTCTGCATTTTTGGCACAAAATATTGAGAATTTCTCCAATTTTGCTCCAAAATATTGAAAATTTCTTCCTTTTTTCCCTGAAATAAGTGAAATTTCTGCAATTTTGCCCAAAAATAAGTGAAATTTCTGCAATTTTGCCTCAAAATAAGGGAAATTTCTGGAATTTTCCCCAAAATAAATGGAATTTCTGAGTTTTACCCCAAAATAAAAAGAATTTTAGTGTTTTTGCCCCAACATATAGGGAATTTATGCCTTTTTGCCCCACAACTAGGGGGAATTTCTGCAATTTTGCTCCAAAATTTGGGGAATTTCTACTTTTTTTTCAAAAATAACAGGAATGCATACCTTTCGCCACAAAAAAGGGAAATTTCTTCATTTTTGCCCCAAAATAAGAGGAATTTCTGCCTTTTAACCTCAAAATATGTGAAATTTCTGCCTTTTTATTCAAAAATAAACGGAATTTATGTCTTTTTGCCCCAAAACAAAAGGAATTTTTGAATTATGCCCTGAAATAAGTGAAATTTCTGCAATTTTGCCCCAAATAAGGAAAATTTCTGGAATTTTGCCCCAAAATAATTGGAATTTTGAGTTTTGCCCCAAAATAAGGAGAATATCTGACTTTTTCCCTAACATATAGGGAATTTCTGCATTTTTGTCCCACAATTAGGGGAATTTCTGCAATTTAGCTCCAAAATACGGGGAAATTCTGCTTTTTAGCCCGAAAATAAAAATAATGTATACCTTTTGCCACAAAAAAAGAAATTTTTTCATTTTTGCCCCAAAATAAGAGGAATTTCTGCATTTTTACCTCAAAATAAGTGAAATTTCTGCCTTTTTACCCAAAAATAAACGGAATTTCTGTCTTTTTACCCCAAAATAAAAGGAATTTATAAATTTTGCCCTTAAATAAGGGAAATTTCTGCAATTTTGCCCCAACATAAAAGAAATTTCTGCCTTTTTGACACAAATTTGGGGAATTTCTGCCTTTTTGCCACAAAATATTAGGAATTTCTGAGTTTGCCCCAAAATAAGAAAATTTCTGCATTTTTTCCCTGAAATAAGTGAAATTTCTGCAATTTTGCCTCAAAATAAGGGAAATTTTTGCCTTTTTGTTCCGAAATAAGGGGAATTTCAGCTTTTTTACCTCAAAATAGGGGAATTTCTGCATTTTTGCCACAAAATATTGATAATTTCTGCCATTTTGCTCCAAAATATCAAAAATTTTTGCCTTTTTTCCCTGAAATAAGTGAAATTTCTGCAATGTTTCAACAAAATAAGTGAAATTTCTGCAATTTTGCCCCAAAATAAGGGAAATTTCTGGAATTTTCCCAAAAATAAATGGAATTTCTGAGTTTTGCCCCAAAATAAAAAGAATTTCTGTCTTTTTGCTCCAACATATAGGAAATTTCTGCATTTTTGCCCCACAATTAGAGGAATTTCTGCAATTTTGCTCCAAAATACGGGGAATTTCTGCTTTTTAGCCTGAAAATAAAAATAATGTATACCTTTTGCCACAAAAAAAAATTTCTTCTTTTTGCCTTAAAATAAGAGGAACTTTTGCATTTTGACCTCAAAATAAGTGAAATTTCTGCCTTTTTACCCAAAATTAAATGGAATTTCTGTCTTTTTGCCCCAAAATAAAAGGAAATTTTAAATTATTCCCTGAAATAAGTGATATTTCTGCAATTATCTCCCAAAATAAAAGAAATTTCTGCCTTTTTGCCACAAAATAAGGGCAATTTCTGTCTTTTTGCCCCAAAATAAGTGAAATTTCTGCCTATCGACCCAAAAATAAATGGAATTTCTGTTATTTTGCCCCAAAATAAAAGGAATTTTTGAATTATGCCCTGAAAAAAGTGAAATTTCTGCAATTTTACCCCAAAATAAAAGAAATTTCTGCTTTTTGCCACAAAATAAAAGGAATTTCTGTCTTTTTGCCCAAAAATAAGGGAAATTTCTGCCTTTTTGTTCCAAAATAATGGAAATTTTAGCCTTTTTACCTCAAAATAAAGGGAATTTCTGCATTTTTGCCACAAAATATTGAGAATTTCTGCCATTTTGCTCCAAAATATCGAAAATTTCTGCCTTTTTTCCCTGAAATAAGTGAAATTTCTGCAATTTTGCCCCAAAGTAGGTAAAATTTCTGCAATTTAGCCCCAAAATAAGGGAAATTTCTGGAATTTTCCCCAAAATAAATGGAATTTCTGAGTTTTGCCCCAAAATAAAGAATTTCTGTCTTTTGCTTCTACATATAGGGAATTTCTGCATTTTTGCCCCATAATTAGGGGAATTTCTGCAATTTTGCTCCAAATACGGGGAATTTCTGCTTTTTAGCCCGAAAATAAAAGTAATGTATACCTTTTGCCACAAAAAAAGAAATTTTTTCATTTTTGCCCTAAAATAAAAGGAATTTCTGCATTTTTACCTCAAAATAAGTGAAATTTCTGCCTTTTTATCCAAAAATAAACGGAATTTCTGTCTTTTTGCACCAAAATAAAAGGAATTTATGAATTTTGCCCTGAAATAAGGGAAATTTCTGCAATCTTGCCCCAACATAAAAGAAATTTCTGCCTTTTTGACACAAAATAAGGGGAATTTCTGCATTTTTGCCAGAAAATATTAGGAATTTCTGACTTTTTGCCCCAAAATAAGAAAATTTCTGCATTTTTTCCCTAAAATAAGTGAAATTTCTGCAATTTTGCCCCAAAATAAGGGAAATTTCTGCATTTTTGTTCCGAAATAAGGGGAATTTCAGCCTTTTTACCTCAAAATAGGGGAATTTCTGCATTTTTGCCACAAAATATTGAGAATTTCTGCCATTTTGCTCCAAAATATCAAAAATTTCTGCCTTTTTTCCCTGAAATAAGTGAAATTTCTGCAATGTTGCCCCAAATAAGTGATATTTCTGCAATTTTGCCCCAAAATAAGGGAAATTTCTGGAATTTTCCCCAAAATAAATGGAATTTCTGAGTTTTGCCCCAAAATAAAAAGAATTTTAGTCTTTTTGCCCCAACATATAGGGAATTTCTGCATTTTTGCCCCACAAGTAGAGGAATTTCTGCAATTTTGCTCCAAAATACGGGGAATTTCTGCTTTTTAGCCGGAAAAGTAAAAATAATGTATACCTTTTGCCACAAAAAAAGAATTTTTTTTATTTTTGCCCCAAAATAAGAGGAATTTCTGCATTTTTACCTCAAAATAAGTGAAATTTCTGCCTTTTTACCCAACAATAAACGGAATTTCTGTCTTTTTTCCCCTTAATAAAAGGAATTTTTGAATTATGCCCTGAAATAAGTGATATTTCTGCAATTTTTCCCCAAAATAAAAGAAATTTCTGCCTTTTTGCCACAAAATAAGGGAAATTTCTGTCTTTTTGCCCCAAAATAAGGGAAATTTATCTCTTTTTGCCCCCAAATAAGGGAAATTTCAGCCTTTTTACCTCAAAATAAGGGGAATTTCTGCAATTTTGCCACAAACTATTAGGAATTTCTGCCTTTTTGCTCCAAAATAAGGAAAATTTCTGCCTTTTTTCCATGAAATAAGTGAAATTTCTGCAATTTTGCCCTAAAATAAGGGAAATTTCTGGAATTATGCCCCAAAATAAGGGAAATGTCTGAAATTTTGCCTCAGAATAAGTGGAATTTCTGAGTTGTGCCCAAAAATGTGGAGAATTTTTGTCTTTTAGCCTCTTCATATAGGGAATTTCTGCCTTTTTGCCCCACAATTTGAGGAATTTCTGCAATTTTGCTCCAAAATACAGGCATTTCTGCTATTTTGCCCGAAAATAAGGGGAATGTATACCTTTTGCCACAAAAATGTGAAATTTCTTCATTTTTGCCCCAAAATAAGAGGAATTTCTGCATTTTTACCTCAAAATAAGTGAAATTTCTGCCTTTTTACCCAAAATAAACGGAATTTCTCTCTTTTTGCCCCAAAATAAAAGGAATTTTTGAATTATGCCCTGAAATAAGTGAAATTTCTGCAATTTTGCCCCAAAATAAGTGAAATTTCTGGAATTTTGCCCAAAAATAAGGGAAATTTCTGGAATTTTGCCCCCAAAATAAGGGGAATTTCAGCCTTTTTACCTCAAAATAATGGGAATTTCAGCATTTTTGCCACAAAATACTAGGAAATTTCTTCCTTTTTGCCCCAAAATAAGGAAAATTTCTGCCTTTTTTTCACTGAAATAAGTGAAATTTCTGCAATTTTGCCCCAAAATAAGTGAAATTTCTGCAATTTTGCCCCAAATAAGGGAAATTTCTGAAATTTTGCCCCAAAATAATTGGAATTTTGAGTTTTGCCCCAAAATAATGAGAATATCTGACTTTTGCCCTAACATATAGGGAATTTTTGCCTTTTTGCCCCGCAATTAGGGGAATTTCTGCAATTTTGCTCCAAAATACGGGGAATTTCTGCCTTTTTGCCCGAAAATAAGGGGAATGTATACCTTTCGCCACAAAAAAGGGAAATTTCTTCATTTTTGCCCCAAAATAAGAGGAATTTCTGCCTTTTAACCTCAAAATAAGTGAAATTTCTGCCTTTCTACCCAAAAATAAACAGAATTTCTGTCATTTTGCACCGAAATAAAAAGAATTTTGGAATTATGCCCTGATATAAGTGAAATTTCTGCAATTATACCCCAAAATAAAAGAAATTTCTGCCTTTTTGCCACAAAATAAAAGGAATTTCTGTCTTTTTGCCCCAAAATAAGGGAAATTTCTGTCTTTTTGTTCGGAAATAAGGAGAATTTCAGCCTTTTTACCTCAAAATAGAGGAATTTCTGCATTTTTGCCACAAAATATTGATAATTTCTGCCATTTGGCTCTAAAATATTAAAAATTTCTGCCTTTTTTCCCTGAAATAAGTGAAATCTCTGCAATGTTGCCCCAAAATAAGTGAAATTTCTGCAATTTTGCCCCAAAATAAGGGAAATTTCTGGAATTTTCCCCAAAATAAATGGAATTTCTGAGTTTTGCCCCAAAATAAAAAGAATTTCTGTCTTTTTGCCCCAACATATAAGGAATTTCTGCATTTTTGCCCCACAATTAGAGGAATTTCTGCAATTTTGCTCCAAAATAAGGGGAATTTCTGCTTTTTAGCCCGAAAATAAAAATAATGTATACCTTTTGCCACAAAAAAAAAGAAATTTCTTCATTTTTGCCTCAAAATATAAGGAATTTCTGCATTTTTACCTCAAAATAAGTGAAATTTCTGCCTTTTTACCCAAAAATAAACGGAATTTCTGTCTTTCTGCCCCAAAATAAAAGGAATTTTTGAATTATGCCCTGAAATAAGTGATATTTCTGCAATTTTCCCCAAAATAAAAGAAATTTCTGCTTTTTGCCACAAAATAAGGGCAATTTCTGTCTTTTTGCCCCAAAATAAGGGAAATTTCTGCCTTTTTGTCCCAAAATAAGGGGAATTTCAGCCTTTATACCTCAAAATAAGGGGAATTTCTGCATTTTTGGCACAAAATATTGAGAATTTCTCCAATTTTGCTCCAAAATATTGAAAATTTCTTCCTTTTTTCCCTGAAATAAGTGAAATTTCTGCAATTTTGCCCAAAAATAAGTGAAATTTCTGCAATTTTGCCTCAAAATAAGGGAAATTTCTGGAATTTTCCCCAAAATAAATGGAATTTCTGAGTTTTACCCCAAAATAAAAAGAATTTTAGTGTTTTTGCCCCAACATATAGGGAATTTATGCCTTTTTGCCCCACAACTAGGGGGAATTTCTGCAATTTTGCTCCAAAATTTGGGGAATTTCTACTTTTTTTTCAAAAATAACAGGAATGCATACCTTTCGCCACAAAAAAGGGAAATTTCTTCATTTTTGCCCCAAAATAAGAGGAATTTCTGCCTTTTAACCTCAAAATATGTGAAATTTCTGCCTTTTTATTCAAAAATAAACGGAATTTATGTCTTTTTGCCCCAAAACAAAAGGAATTTTTGAATTATGCCCTGAAATAAGTGAAATTTCTGCAATTTTGCCCCAAATAAGGAAAATTTCTGGAATTTTGCCCCAAAATAATTGGAATTTTGAGTTTTGCCCCAAAATAAGGAGAATATCTGACTTTTTCCCTAACATATAGGGAATTTCTGCATTTTTGTCCCACAATTAGGGGAATTTCTGCAATTTAGCTCCAAAATACGGGGAAATTCTGCTTTTTAGCCCGAAAATAAAAATAATGTATACCTTTTGCCACAAAAAAAGAAATTTTTTCATTTTTGCCCCAAAATAAGAGGAATTTCTGCATTTTTACCTCAAAATAAGTGAAATTTCTGCCTTTTTACCCAAAAATATACGGAATTTCTGTCTTTTTACCCCAAAATAAAAGGAATTTATAAATTTTGCCCTTAAATAAGGGAAATTTCTGCAATTTTGCCCCAACATAAAAGAAATTTCTGCCTTTTTGACACAAATTTGGGGAATTTCTGCCTTTTTGCCACAAAATATTAGGAATTTCTGAGTTTGCCCCAAAATAAGAAAATTTCTGCATTTTTTCCCTGAAATAAGTGAAATTTCTGCAATTTTGCCTCAAAATAAGGGAAATTTTTGCCTTTTTGTTCCGAAATAAGGGGAATTTCAGCTTTTTTACCTCAAAATAGGGGAATTTCTGCATTTTTGCCACAAAATATTGATAATTTCTGCCATTTTGCTCCAAAATATCAAAAATTTTTGCCTTTTTTCCCTGAAATAAGTGAAATTTCTGCAATGTTTCAACAAAATAAGTGAAATTTCTGCAATTTTGCCCCAAAATAAGGGAAATTTCTGGAATTTTCCCAAAAATAAATGGAATTTCTGAGTTTTGCCCCAAAATAAAAAGAATTTCTGTCTTTTTGCTCCAACATATAGGAAATTTCTGCATTTTTGCCCCACAATTAGAGGAATTTCTGCAATTTTGCTCCAAAATACGGGGAATTTCTGCTTTTTAGCCTGAAAATAAAAATAATGTATACCTTTTGCCACAAAAAAAAATTTCTTCTTTTTGCCTTAAAATAAGAGGAACTTTTGCATTTTGACCTCAAAATAAGTGAAATTTCTGCCTTTTTACCCAAAATTAAATGGAATTTCTGTCTTTTTGCCCCAAAATAAAAGGAAATTTTAAATTATTCCCTGAAATAAGTGATATTTCTGCAATTATCTCTCAAAATAAAAGAAATTTCTGCCTTTTTGCCACAAAATAAGGGCAATTTCTGTCTTTTTGCCCCAAAATAAGTGAAATTTCTGCCTATCGACCCAAAAATAAATGGAATTTCTGTTATTTTGCCCCAAAATAAAAGGAATTTTTGAATTATGCCCTGAAAAAAGTGAAATTTCTGCAATTTTACCCCAAAATAAAAGAAATTTCTGCTTTTTGCCACAAAATAAAAGGAATTTCTGTCTTTTTGCCCAAAAATAAGGGAAATTTCTGCCTTTTTGTTCCAAAATAATGGAAATTTTAGCCTTTTTACCTCAAAATAAAGGGAATTTCTGCATTTTTGCCACAAAATATTGAGAATTTCTGCCATTTTGCTCCAAAATATCGAAAATTTCTGCCTTTTTTCCCTGAAATAAGTGAAATTTCTGCAATTTTGCCCCAAAGTAAGTAAAATTTCTGCAATTTAGCCCCAAAATAAGGGAAATTTCTGGAATTTTCCCCAAAATAAATGGAATTTCTGAGTTTTGCCCCAAAATAAAGAATTTCTGTCTTTTGCTTCTACATATAGGGAATTTCTGCATTTTTGCCCCATAATTAGGGGAATTTCTGCAATTTTGCTCCAAATACGGGGAATTTCTGCTTTTTAGCCCGAAAATAAAAGTAATGTATACCTTTTGCCACAAAAAAAGAAATTTTTTCATTTTTGCCCTAAAATAAAAGGAATTTCTGCATTTTTACCTCAAAATAAGTGAAATTTCTGCCTTTTTACCCAAAAATATACGGAATTTCTGTCTTTTTACCCCAAAATAAAAGGAATTTATAAATTTTGCCCTTAAATAAGGGAAATTTCTGCAATTTTGCCCCAACATAAAAGAAATTTCTGCCTTTTTGACACAAATTTGGGGAATTTCTGCCTTTTTGCCACAAAATATTAGGAATTTCTGAGTTTGCCCGAAAATAAGAAAATTTCTGCATTTTTTCCCTGAAATAAGTGAAATTTCTGCAATTTTGCCTCAAAATAAGGGAAATTTTTGCCTTTTTGTTCCGAAATAAGGGGAATTTCAGCTTTTTTACCTCAAAATAGGGGAATTTCTGCATTTTTGCCACAAAATATTGATAATTTCTGCCATTTTGCTCCAAAATATCAAAAATTTTTGCCTTTTTTCCCTGAAATAAGTGAAATTTCTGCAATGTTTCAACAAAATAAGTGAAATTTCTGCAATTTTGCCCCAAAATAAGGGAAATTTCTGGAATTTTCCCAAAAATAAATGGAATTTCTGAGTTTTGCCCCAAAATAAAAAGAATTTCTGTCTTTTTGCTCCAACATATAGGAAATTTCTGCATTTTTGCCCCACAATTAGAGGAATTTCTGCAATTTTGCTCCAAAATACGGGGAATTTCTGCTTTTTAGCCTGAAAATAAAAATAATGTATACCTTTTGCCACAAAAAAAAATTTCTTCTTTTTGCCTTAAAATAAGAGGAACTTTTGCATTTTGACCTCAAAATAAGTGAAATTTCTGCCTTTTTACCCAAAATTAAATGGAATTTCTGTCTTTTTGCCCCAAAATAAAAGGAAATTTTAAATTATTCCCTGAAATAAGTGATATTTCTGCAATTATCTCCCAAAATAAAAGAAATTTCTGCCTTTTTGCCACAAAATAAGGGCAATTTCTGTCTTTTTGCCCCAAAATAAGTGAAATTTCTGCCTATCGACCCAAAAATAAATGGAATTTCTGTTATTTTGCCCCAAAATAAAAGGAATTTTTGAATTATGCCCTGAAAAAAGTGAAATTTCTGCAATTTTACCCCAAAATAAAAGAAATTTCTGCTTTTTGCCACAAAATAAAAGGAATTTCTGTCTTTTTGCCCAAAAATAAGGGAAATTTCTGCCTTTTTGTTCCAAAATAATGGAAATTTTAGCCTTTTTACCTCAAAATAAAGGGAATTTCTGCATTTTTGCCACAAAATATTGAGAATTTCTGCCATTTTGCTCCAAAATATCGAAAATTTCTGCCTTTTTTCCCTGAAATAAGTGAAATTTCTGCAATTTTGCCCCAAAGTAAGTAAAATTTCTGCAATTTAGCCCCAAAATAAGGGAAATTTCTGGAATTTTCCCCAAAATAAATGGAATTTCTGAGTTTTGCCCCAAAATAAAGAATTTCTGTCTTTTGCTTCTACATATAGGGAATTTCTGCATTTTTGCCCCATAATTAGGGGAATTTCTGCAATTTTGCTCCAAATACGGGGAATTTCTGCTTTTTAGCCCGAAAATAAAAGTAATGTATACCTTTTGCCACAAAAAAAGAAATTTTTTCATTTTTGCCCTAAAATAAAAGGAATTTCTGCATTTTTACCTCAAAATAAGTGAAATTTCTGCCTTTTTATCCAAAAATAAACGGAATTTCTGTCTTTTTGCACCAAAATAAAAGGAATTTATGAATTTTGCCCTGAAATAAGGGAAATTTCTGCAATCTTGCCCCAACATAAAAGAAATTTCTGCCTTTTTGACACAAAATAAGGGGAATTTCTGCATTTTTGCCAGAAAATATTAGGAATTTCTGACTTTTTGCCCCAAAATAAGAAAATTTCTGCATTTTTTCCCTAAAATAAGTGAAATTTCTGCAATTTTGCCCCAAAATAAGGGAAATTTCTGCATTTTTGTTCCGAAATAAGGGGAATTTCAGCCTTTTTACCTCAAAATAGGGGAATTTCTGCATTTTTGCCACAAAATATTGAGAATTTCTGCCATTTTGCTCCAAAATATCAAAAATTTCTGCCTTTTTTCCCTGAAATAAGTGAAATTTCTGCAATGTTGCCCCAAATAAGTGATATTTCTGCAATTTTGCCCCAAAATAAGGGAAATTTCTGGAATTTTCCCCAAAATAAATGGAATTTCTGAGTTTTGCCCCAAAATAAAAAGAATTTTAGTCTTTTTGCCCCAACATATAGGGAATTTCTGCATTTTTGCCCCACAAGTAGAGGAATTTCTGCAATTTTGCTCCAAAATACGGGGAATTTCTGCTTTTTAGCCCGAAAATAAAAATAATGTATACCTTTTGCCACAAAAAAAACAAATTTCTTCATTTTTGCCTCAAAATAAGAGGAATTTCTGCATTTTTACCTCAAAATAAGTGAAATTTCTGCCTTTTTACCCAAAAATAAACGGAATTTCTGTCTTTTTGCCCCAAAATAAAAGGAATTTTTGAATTATGCCCTGAAATAAGTGATATTTCTGCAATTTTTCCCCAACATAAAAGAAATTTCTGCCTTTTTGCCACAAAATAAGGGCAATTTCTGTCTTTTTGCCCCAAAATAAGGGAAATTTCTGCCTTTTTGTCCCAAAATAAGGGGAATTTCAGCCTTTATACCTCAAAATAAGGGGAATTTCTGCATTTTTTCAGAAAATATTGAGAATTTCTGCAATTTTGCTCCAAAATATTGAAAATTTCTGCTTTTTTTCTTGAAATAAGTGAAATTTCTGCAATTTTGCCCCAAAATAAGTTAAATTTCTGCAATTTTGCCCCAAAATAATGGAAATTTCTGGAATTTTCCCCAAAATAAATGGAATTTCTGAGTTTTACTCCAAAATAAAAAGAATTTCTGTGTTTTTGCCCCAACATATAGGGAATTTCTGCCTTTTTGCCCCAGAACTAGGGGAATTTCTGCAATTTTGCTTTAAAATACGGGGAATTTCTGCTTTTTTTGCCCAAAAATAAGAGGAATGTATACCTTTTGCCACAGAAAAGGGAAATTACTTCATTTTTGCCCCAAAATAAGAGGAATTTCTGCCTTTAACCTCAAAATAAGTGAAATTTCTGCCTTTTTATTCAAAAATAAATGGAATTTCTGTCTTTTTGCCCCAAAATAAAAGGAATTTTTGAATTATGCCCGGAAATAAGTGAAATTTCTGCAATTTTGCCCCAAAATAAGAGAAATTTCTGCCTTTTTGACACAAAATATTAGGAATTTCTGCCTTTTTGCCCCAAAATAAGGAAAATTCTTGCATTTTTTCCCTGAAATAAGTGAAATTTCTGCAATTTTGCCCCAAAATAAGTGAAATTTCTGGAATTTATCCCCAAAATAAGGGAAATTTCTGGAATTTTGCCCCCAAATAAGGGGGATTTCAGCCTTTTTACCTCAAAATAATGGGAATTTCAGCAGTTTTGCCACAAAATATTAGGAATTTCTGCCTTTTTGCCCAAAATAAGGAAAATTTCTGCCTTTTATCCCTGAAATAAGTGAAATTTCTGCACTTTTGCCCCAAAATAAGTGAAATTTCTGCAATTTTGCCCCAAATAAGGGAAATTTCTGGAATTTTGCCCCAAAATAATTGGAATTTTGAGTTTTGCCCCAAAATAAGGAGAATATCTGACTTTTGCCCTAACATATAGGGAATTTTTGCCTTTTTGCACGGCAATTAGGGGAATTACTGCAATTTTGCTCCAAAATACGGGGAATTTCTGCCTTTTTGCCCGAAAATATGGGGAATGTATACCTTTTGCCACAAAAAAGGGAAATTTCTTCATTTTTGCCCCAAAATAAGAGGAATTTCTGCCTTTTAACCTCAAAATAAGTGAAATTTCTGCCTTTCTACCCAAAAATAAATGGACTTTCTGTCATTTTGCCCCTAAATAAAAGGAATTTTTGAATTATGCCCTGAAATAAGTGAAATTTCTGCAATTTTACCCCAAAATAATAGAAATTTCTGCCTTTTTGCCACAAAATAAAAGAAATTTCTGTCTTTTTGCCCAAAAATAAGGGAAATTTCTGCCTTTTTGTTCCGAAATAAGGGGAATTTCAGCCTTTTTACCTCAAAATATAAGAATTTCTGCATTTTTGCCACAAAATATTGAGAATTTCTGCCATTTTGCTCCAAAATATCAAAAATTTCTGCCTTTTTTCCCTGAAATAAGTGAAATTTCTGCAATGTTGCCCCAAAATATGTGAAATTTCTGCAATTTTGCCCCAAATAAGGGAAATATCTGAAATTTTGCCCCAAAATAATTGGAATTTTGAGTTTTGCCCCAAAATAAGGAGAATATCTGACTTTTGCCCTTACATATAGGGAATTTTTGCCTTGTTGCACGGCAATTAGAGGAATTTCTGCAATATTGCTCCAAAACACGGGGAATTTCTGCCTTTTTGCCCGAAAATAAGGGGAATGTATACCTTTTGCCACAAAAAAGGGAAATTTCTTCATTTTTGCCCCAAAATAAGAGGAATTTCTGCCTTTTAACCTCAAAATAAGTGAAATTTCTGCCTTTTTACCCAAAAATAAATGGAATTTCTGTCATTTTACCCCAAAATAAAAGGAATTTTTGAATTATGCCCTGAAATAAGTGAAGTTTCTGCAATTTTAACCCAAAATAAAAGAAATTTCTGCCTTTTTGCCACAAAATAAAAGGAATTTCTGTTTTTTTGCCCAAAAATAAGGGAAATTTCTGCCTTTTTGTTCCGAAATAAGGGGAATTTCAGCTTTTTTACCTCAAAATAAAGGAATTTCTGCATTTTTGCCACAAAATATTTAGAACTTCTGCCATTTTGTTCCAAAATATCGAAAATTTCTGCCTTTTTTCCCTGAAATAAGTGAAATTTCTGCAATTTTGCCCCAATATAAGTGAAGTTTCTGCAATTTAGACCCTAAATAAGGGAAATTTCTGGAATTTTCCCCAAAATAAATGGAATTTCTGAGTTTTGCCCCAAAATAAAAAGAATTTCTGTCTTTTTGCCCCCACATACAGGGAATTTCTGCGTTTTTGCCCCACAATTAGAGGAATTTCTGCAATTTTGCTCCAAAATACGGGGAATTTCTGCTTTTTAGCCCGAAAATAAAAATGATGTATACCTATTGCCACAAAAAAAAGAAATTTCTTCATTTTTGCCTCAAAATAAGAGGAATTTCTGCATTTTTACCTCAAAATAAGTGAAATTTCTGCCTTTTTACCCAAATATAAACGGAATTTCTGTCTTTTTGCCCCAAAATAAAAGGAATTTTTGAATTATGCCCTGAAATAAGTGAAATTTCTGCAATTTTTCCCCAACATAAAAGAAATTTCTGCCTTTATGCCACAAAATAAGGGCAATTTCTGTCTTTTTGCCCCAAATTAAGGGAAATTTCTGCCTTTTTGTCCCGAAATAAGGGGAATTTCAGCCTTTATACCTCAAAATAAGGGAAATTTCTGCATTTTTGTCACAAAATATTGAGAATTTCTGCAATTTTGCTCCAAAATATTGAAAATTTCTGCCTTTTTTCCTTGAAATAAGTGAAATTTCTGCAATTTTGCCCCAAAATAAGTGAAATTTCTGCAATTTTGCCCCAAAATAAGAAAAATTTCTGGAATTTTCCCCAAAATAAATGGAATTTCTGAGTTTTACCCCAAAATAAATGAATTTCTGTGTTTTTGCCCCAACATATAGGGAATTTCTGCCTTTTTGCCCCAGAACTAGGGGAATTTCTGCAATTTTGCTCCAAAATACGGTGAATTTCTGCTTTTTTCCCAAAAATAAGAGGAATGTATACCTTTTGCCACAAAAAAGGGAAATTTCTTCATTTTGCCCCATAATAAGAGGAATTTCTGCCTTTTAACCTCAAAATAAGTGAAATTTCTGCCTTTTTATTCAAAAATAAACGGAATTTCTGTCTTTTTGCCCCAAAATATAAGGAATTTTTGAATTATGCCCTGAAATAAGTGAAATTTCTGAAATTTTGCCCCAAAATAAGTGAAATTTCTGGAATTTTGCCCCAAAATAAGGGAAATTTCTGGAATTTTGCCCCCAAATAAGGCGAATTTCAGCCTTTTTACCTCAAAATAATGGGAATTTCAGCATTTTTGCCACAAAATATTAGGAATTTCTGCCTTTTTGCCCCAAAATAAGGAAAATTTATGCCTTTTTTTCCTGAAATAAGTGAAATTTCTGCAATTTTGCCCCAAAATAAGTGAAATTTCTGCAATTTTGCCCCAAATAAGGGAAATTTCTGGAATTTTGCCCCAAAATAATTGGAATTTTGAGTTTTGCCCCAAAATAAGGGGAATATCTGACTTTTGCCCTAACATATAGGGAATTTTTGCCTTTTTGCCCCGCAATTAGGGGAATTTCTGCAATTTTGCTCCAAAATACGGGGAATTTCTGCCTTTTTGCCCGAAAATAAGGGGAATGTATACCTTTTGCCACAAAAAAAGGAAATTTCTTCATTTTTGCCCCAAAATAAGAGGAATTTCTGCCTTTTAACCTCAAAATAAGTGAAATTTCTGCCTTTCTACCAAAAATAAACAGAATTTCTGTCATTTTGCCCTGAAATAAAAAGAATTTTTGAATTATGCCTTGAAATAAGTGAAATTTCTGCAATTTTACCACAAAATAAAAGAAATTTCTGCCTTTTTGCCACAAAATAAAAGGAATTTCTGTCTTTTTGCCCCAAAATAACGGAAATTTCTGCCTTTTTGTTCCGAAATAAGGAGAATTTCAGCCTTTTTACCTCAAAATAGGGGAATTTCTGCATTTTTGCCACAAAATATTGATAATTTCTGCCATGTTGCTCCAAAATATCAAAAATTTCTGCTTTTTTTCCCTAAAATAAGTGAAATTTCTGCAATGTTGCCCCAAAATAAGTGAAATTTCTGCAATTTTGCCCCAAAATAAAGGAAATTTCCGGAATTTTCCTCAAAATAAATGGAATTTCTGAGGTTTGCCCCAAAATAAAAAGAATTTCTGTCTATTTGCCCCAACATATAGGGAATTTCTGCATTTTTGCCCCACAATTAGAGGAATTTCTGCAATTTTGCTCCAAAATACGGGGAATTTCTGCTTTTTAGCCCGAAAATAAAAATAATGTATACCTTTTGCCACAAAAAATAGAAATTTCTTCATTTTTACCTCAAAATAAGAGAAATTTCTGCATTTTTACCTCAAAATAAGTGAAATTTCTGCCTTTTTACCCAAAAATAAACGGAATTTCTGTCTTTTTGCCACAAAATAAAAGGAATTTTGGAATTATGCCCTGAAATAAGTGATATTTTTGCAATTTTTCCCCAAAATAAAAGAAATTTTTGCTTTTTGCCACAAAATAAGGGAAATTTCTGCCTTTTTGTTTCGAAATAAGGGGAATTTCAGCCTTTATACCTCAAAATAAGGGGAATTTCTGCATTTTTGGCACAAAATATTGAGAATTTCTGCAATTTTGCTCCAAAATATTGAAAATTTCTGTATTTTTTCCCTAAAATAAGTGAAATTTCTGAAATTTTGCCCAAAAATAAGTGAAATTTCTACAATTTTGCCTCAAAATAAGGGAAATTTCTGGAATATTCCCCAAAATAAATGGAATTTCTGGGTTTTACCCCAAAATAAAAAGAATTTCTGTGTTTTTGCCCCAACATATAGGGAATTTATGCCTTTTTGCCCCACAACTAGGGGAATTTCTGCAATTTTGCTCCAAAATACGGGGAATTTCTGCTTTTTTTCCCAAAAATAAGAGGAATGCATACGTTTCGCCACAAAAAAGGGAAATTTCTTCATTTTTGCCCAAAAATAAGAGGAATTTCTGCCTTTTAACCTCAAAATAAGTGAAATTTTTGCCTTTTTATTTCAAAATAAATGGAATTTCTGTCTTTTTGCCCCAAAATAAATGGAATTTTTAAATTATGCCTTGAAATAAGTGAAATTTCTGCAATTTTGCCCCAAAATAAGAGAAATTTCTGCCTTTTTGACACAAAATATTAGGAATTTTTGCCTTTTTGCCCCAAAATAAGGAAAATTCCTGCTTTTTTTTCCCTGAAATAAGTTAAATTTCTGCAATTTTGCCCCAAAATAAGTGAAATTTCTTTAATTTTTTCCCAAAATAAGGGAAATTTCTGGAATATTGCCCCCAAATAAGGGGAATTTCACCCTTTTTACCTCAAAATAATGGGAATTTCAGCATTTTTGCCACAAAATATTAGGAATTTCTGCCTTTTTGCCCCAAAATAAGAAAAATTTCTGCCTTTTATTCCTGAAATAAGTTAAATTTCTGCAATTTTGCCCTAAAATAAGTGAAATTTCTGGAATTTTGCCCCAAATAGGGAAATTTCTGGAATTTTCCCCAAAATAATTGGAATTTTGAGTTTTGCCCCAAAATAAGGAGAATATCTGACTTTTTCCCTAACATATAGGGAATTTTTGCCTGTTTGCACGGCAATTAGAGGAATTTCTGCAATTTTGCTCCAAAATACGGGGAATTTCTGCCTTTTTGCCCGAAAATAAGGGGAATGTATACCTTTTGCCAAAAAAAAGGGAAATTTCTTCATTTTTGCCCCAAAATAAGAAGAATTTCTGCCGTTTAACCTCAAAATAAGTGAAATTTCTGCCTTTCTACCCAAAAATAAATGGAATTTCTGTCATTTTGCCCCAAAATAAAAGGAATTTTTGAATTATGCCCTGAAATAAGTGAAATTTCTGCAATTTTATCCCAAAATAAAAGAAATTTCTGCCTTTTTGCCAAAAAATAAAAGGAATTTCTGTCTTTTTGCCCAAAAATAAGGGAAATTTCTGCCTTTTTGTTCCAAAATAAGGGGAATTTCAGGCTTTTTACCTCAAAATAAAGGGAATTTCTGCATTTTTGCCACAAAATATTGAGAATTTCTGCCATTTTGCTCCAAAATATCAAAAATTTCTGCCTTTTTTTCCTGAAATAAGTGAAATTTCTGCAATTTTGCCCCAAAATATTTAAATTTCTGCAATTTAGCCCCAAAATAAGGGAAATTTCTGGAATTTTCCCCAAAATAAATGGAATTTCTGAGTTTTGCCCCAAAATAAAGAATTTCTGTCTTTTTGCCCCAACATATAGGGAATTTCTGCATTTTTGCCCCACAATTAGGGGAATTTCTGCAATTTAGCTCCAAAATACGGGGAATTTCTGCTTTTTAGCCCGAAAATAAAATTAATGTATACCTTTTGCCACAAAAAAAGAAATTTTTTCATTTTTGCCATAAAATAAGAGGAATTTCTGCATTTTTACCTCAAAATAAGTGAAATTTCTGCCTTTTTACCCAAAAAAAACGGAATTTCTGTCTTTTTGCCCCAAAATAATAGGAATTTTTAAATTTTGCCCTGAAATAAGGGAAATTTATGCAATTTTGCCCCAACATAAAAGAAATTTCTGCCTTTTTGACACAAAATAAGGGGAATTTCTGCATTTTTGCAACAAAATATTAGGAATTTCTGAGTTTGCCCCAAAATAAGAAAATTTCTGCCTTTTTTTCCGGAAATAAGTGAAATTTCTGCAATTTTGCCCCAAAATAAGGGAAATTTTGGCCTTTTTGTTCCGAAATAAGGGGAATTTCAGCCTTTTTACCTCAAAATAGGGGAATTTCTGCATTTTTGCCACAAAATATTGATAATTTCTGCCATTTTGCTCCAAAATATCAAAAATTTCTGCCTTTTTTCCCTGAAATTAGTTAAATTTCTGCAATCTTGCCACAAAATAAGTGAAATTTCTGCAATTTTGCCCCAAAATAAGGGAAATTTCTGGAATTTTTCCAAAAATAAATGGAATTTCTGAGTTTTGCCCCAAAATAAAAAGAATTTCTGTCTTTTTGCCCCAACATATAGGAAATTTCTGCATTTTTGCCCCACAATAAGAGGAATTTCTGCAATTTTGCTCCAAAATACGGGGAATTTCTTCTTTTTAGCCCGAAAATAAAAATAATGTATACCTTTTGCCACAAAAAAAAATTTCTTCATTTTTGCCTCCAAATAAGAGGAACTTCTGCATTTTGTCCTCAAAATAAGTGAAATTTTTGGCTTTTTACCCAAAAATAAACGGAATTTCTGTCTTTTTGCCCCAAAATAAAAGGAAATTTTGAATTATTCCCTGAAATAACTGATATTTCTGCAATTTTCCCCCAAAATAAAAGAAATTTCTGCCTTTTTGCCATAAAATAAGGGCAATTTCTGTCTTTTTGCCCCAAAATAAGGGAAATTTCTGCCTTTTTGTCCCAAAATAAGGGGAATTTTAGCCTTTATACCTCAAAATAAGGGGAATTTCTGTATTTTTGGCACAAAATATTGAGAATTTCTGCAATTTTGCTCCAAAATATTGAAAATTTCTGCCTTTTTTCCCTGAAATAAGTTAAATTTCTGCAATTTTGCCCAAAAATTAGTGAAATTTCTGCAATTTTGCCCCAAAATTAGAAAAATTTCTGGAATTTTCCCCAAAATTAAAAGAAATTCTGTGTTTCAGCCCTAACATATAGGGTATTTCTGCCTTTTTGCCCCACAACTAGGGGAATTTCTGCAATTTTGCTCCAAAATACGGAGAATTTCTGCTTTTTTTCCCAAAAATAAGAGGAATGTATACCTTTTGCCACAAAAAAGCAAAATTTCTTCATTTTTGCCCCAAAATAAGAGGAATTTCTTCTTTTTAACCTCAAAATAAGTGAAATTTCTGCCTTTTTATTCAAAAATAAACGGAATTTCTGTCTTTTTGCCCCAAAATAAAAGGAATTTTTGAATTATGCCCTGAAATAAGTGAAATTTCTGCAATTTTGCCCCAAAATAAGAGAAATTTCTGCCTTTTTGACACAAAATATTAGAAATTTCTGCCTTTTTGCCCCAAAATAAGGAAAATTCCTGCCTTTTTTTCCCTGAAATAAGTGAAATTTCTGCAATTTTGCCCCAAAATAAGTGAAATTTCTGGAATTTTGCCCCAAAATAAGGAAAATTTCTGGAATTTTGCCCCCAAATAAGGGGAATTTCAGCCTTTTTACCTCAAAATAATGGGAATTTCATCATTTTTGCCACAAAATATTAGGAATTACTGCCTTTTTGCCCCAAAATAAAGAATTTCTGTCTTGTTGCCACAACGTATAGGGAATTTCTGCATTTTTGCCCCACAATTAGGGGAATTTCTGCAATTTTGCTCCAAAATACATGGAATTTCTTCTTTTTAGCCGGAAAATAAAAATAATGTATACCTTTTGCCACAAAAAAAGAATTTTTTTTATTTTTGCCCCAAAATAAGAGGAATTTCTGCATTTTTACCTCAAAATAAGTGAAATTTCTGCCTTTTTACCCAACAATAAACGGAATTTCTGTCTTTTTTCCCCTTAATAAAAGGAATTTTTGAATTATGCCCTGAAATAAGTGATATTTCTGCAATTTTTCCCCAAAATAAAAGAAATTTCTGCCTTTTTGCCACAAAATAAGGGAAATTTCTGTCTTTTTGCCCCAAAATAAGGGAAATTTATCTCTTTTTGCCCCCAAATAAGGGAAATTTCAGCCTTTTTACCTCAAAATAAGGGGAATTTCTGCAATTTTGCCACAAACTATTAGGAATTTCTGCCTTTTTGCTCCAAAGTAAGGAAAATTTCTGCCTTTTTTCCATGAAATAAGTGAAATTTCTGCAATTTTGCCCTAAAATAAGGGAAATTTCTGGAATTATGCCCCAAAATAAGGGAAATGTCTGGAATTTTGCCTCAGAATAAGTGGAATTTCTGAGTTGTGCCCAAAAATGTGGAGAATTTTTGTCTTTTAGCCTCATCATATAGGGAATTTCTGCCTTTTTGCACCACAATTTGAGGAATTTCTGCAATTTTGCTCCAAAATACAGGCATTTCTGCTATTTTGCCCGAAAATAAGGGGAATGTATACCTTTTGCCACAAAAATGTGAAATTTCTTCATTTTTGCCCCAAAATAAGACGAATTTCTGCATTTTTACCTCAAAATAAGTGAAATTTCTGCCTTTTTACCCAAAATAAACGGAATTTCTCTCTTTTTGCCCCAAAATAAAAGGAATTTTTTAATTATGCCCTGAAATAAGTGAAATTTCTGCAATTTTGCCCCAAAATAAGTGAAATTTCTGGAATTTTGCCCAAAAATAAGGGAAATTTCTGGAATTTTGCCCCCAAAATAAGGGGAATTTCAGCCTTTTTACCTCAAAATAATGGGAATTTCAGCATTTTTGCCACAAAATACTAGGAAATTTCTTCCTTTTTGCCCCAAAATAAGGAAAATTTCTGCCTTTTTTTCACTGAAATAAGTGAAATTTCTGCAATTTTGCCCCAAAATAAGTGAAATTTCTGCAATTTTGCCCCAAATAAGGGAAATTTCTGAAATTTTGCCCCAAAATAATTGGAATTTTGAGTTTTGCCCCAAAATAATGAGAATATCTGACTTTTGCCCTAACATATAGGGAATTTTTGCCTTTTTGCCCCGCAATTAGGGGAATTTCTGCAATTTTGCTCCAAAATACGGGGAATTTCTGCCTTTTTGCCCGAAAATAAGGGGAATGTATACCTTTCGCCACAAAAAAGGGAAATTTCTTCATTTTTGCCCCAAAATAAGAGGAATTTCTGCCTTTTAACCTCAAAATAAGTGAAATTTCTGCCTTTCTACCCAAAAATAAACAGAATTTCTGTCATTTTGCACCGAAATAAAAAGAATTTTGGAATTATGCCCTGATATAAGTGAAATTTCTGCAATTATACCCCAAAATAAAAGAAATTTCTGCCTTTTTGCCACAAAATAAAAGGAATTTCTGTCTTTTTGCCCCAAAATAAGGGAAATTTCTGTCTTTTTGTTCGGAAATAAGGAGAATTTCAGCCTTTTTACCTCAAAATAGAGGAATTTCTGCATTTTTGCCACAAAATATTGATAATTTCTGCCATTTTGCTCTAAAATATTAAAATTTCTGCCTTTTTTCCCTGAAATAAGTGAAATTTCTGCAATGTTGCCCCAAAATAAGTGAAATTTCTGCAATTTTGCCCCAAAATAAGGGAAATTTCTGGAATTTTCCCCAAAATAAATGGAATTTCTGAGTTTTGCCCCAAAATAAAAAGAATTTCTGTCTTTTTGCCCCAACATATAAGGAATTTCTGCATTTTTGCCCCACAATTAGAGGAATTTCTGCAATTTTGCTCCAAAATAAGGGGAATTTCTGCTTTTTAGCCCGAAAATAAAAATAATGTATACCTTTTGCCACAAAAAAAAAGAAATTTCTTCATTTTTGCCTCAAAATATAAGGAATTTCTGCATTTTTACCTCAAAATAAGTGAAATTTCTGCCTTTTTACCCAAAAATAAACGGAATTTCTGTCTTTCTGCCCCAAAATAAAAGGAATTTTTGAATTATGCCCTGAAATAAGTGATATTTCTGCAATTTTCCCCAAAATAAAAGAAATTTCTGCTTTTTGCCACAAAATAAGGGCAATTTCTGTCTTTTTGCCCCAAAATAAGGGAAATTTCTGCCTTTTTGTCCCGAAATAAGGGGAATTTCAGCCTTTATACCTCAAAATAAGGGGAATTTCTGCATTTTTGGCACAAAATATTGAGAATTTCTCCAATTTTGCTCCAAAATATTGAAAATTTCTTCCTTTTTTCCCTGAAATAAGTGAAATTTCTGCAATTTTGCCCAAAAATAAGTGAAATTTCTGCAATTTTGCCTCAAAATAAGGGAAATTTCTGGAATTTTCCCCAAAATAAATGGAATTTCTGAGTTTTACCCCAAAATAAAAAGAATTTTAGTGTTTTTGCCCCAACATATAGGGAATTTATGCCTTTTTGCCCCACAACTAGGGGAATTTCTGCAATTTTGCTCCAAAATTTGGGGAATTTCTACTTTTTTCTCAAAAATAACAGGAATGCATACCTTTCGCCACAAAAAAGGGAAATTTCTTCATTTTTGCCCCAAAATAAGAGGAATTTCTGCCTTTTAACCTCAAAATATGTGAAATTTCTGCCTTTTTATTCAAAAATAAACGAAATTTATGTCTTTTTGCCCCAAAACAAAAGGAATTTTTGAATTATGCCCTGAAATAAGTGAAATTTCTGCAATTTTGCCCCAAATAAGGAAAATTTCTGGAATTTTGCCCCAAAATAATTGGAATTTTGAGTTTTGCCCCAAAATAAGGAGAATATCTGACTTTTTCCCTAACATATAGGGAATTTCTGCATTTTTGCCCCACAATTAGGGGAATTTCTGCAATTTAGCTCCAAAATACGGGGAAATTCTGCTTTTTAGCCCGAAAATAAAAATAATGTATACCTTTTGCCACAAAAAAAGAAATTTTTTCATTTTTGCCCCAAAATAAGAGGAATTTCTGCATTTTTACCTCAAAATAAGTGAAATTTCTGCCTTTTTACCCAAAAATAAACGGAATTTCTGTCTTTTTACCCCAAAATAAAAGGAATTTATAAATTTTGCCCTTAAATAAGGGAAATTTCTGCAATTTTGCCCCAACATAAAAGAAATTTCTGCCTTTTTGACACAAATTTGGGGAATTTCTGCCTTTTTGCCACAAAATATTAGAAATTTCTGAGTTTGCCCCAAAATAAGAAAATTTCTGCATTTTTTCCCTGAAATAAGTGAAATTTCTGCAATTTTGCCTCAAAATAAGGGAAATTTTTGCCTTTTTGTTCCGAAATAAGGGGAATTTCAGCTTTTTTACCTCAAAATAGGGGAATTTCTGCATTTTTGCCACAAAATATTGATAATTTCTGCCATTTTGCTCCAAAATATCAAAAATTTTTGCCTTTTTTCCCTGAAATAAGTGAAATTTCTGCAATGTTTCAACAAAATAAGTGAAATTTCTGCAATTTTGCCCCAAAATAAGGGAAATTTCTGGAATTTTCCCAAAAATAAATGGAATTTCTGAGTTTTGCCCCAAAATAAAAAGAATTTCTGTCTTTTTGCTCCAACATATAGGAAATTTCTGCATTTTTGCCCCACAATTAGAGGAATTTCTGCAATTTTGCTCCAAAATACGGGGAATTTCTGCTTTTTAGCCTGAAAATAAAAATAATGTATACCTTTTGCCACAAAAAAAAATTTCTTCTTTTTGCCTTAAAATAAGAGGAACTTTTGCATTTTGACCTCAAAATAAGTGAAATTTCTGCCTTTTTACCCAAAATTAAATGGAATTTCTGTCTTTTTGCCCCAAAATAAAAGGAAATTTTAAATTATTCCCTGAAATAAGTGATATTTCTGCAATTATCTCCCAAAATAAAAGAAATTTCTGCCTTTTTGCCACAAAATAAGGGCAATTTCTGTCTTTTTGCCCCAAAATAAGTGAAATTTCTGCCTTTTTGTCCCAAAATAAGGGGAATTTCAGCCTTTATACCTCAAAATAAGGGGAATTTCTGCATTTTTGGCACAAAATATTGAGAATTTCTGCAATTTTGCTCCAAAATATTGAAAATTTCTGCCTTTTTTCCCTGAAATAAGTGAAATTTCTGCAATTTTGCCCAAAAATAAGTGAAATTTCTGCAATTTTGCCCCAAAATAAGGGAAATTTCTAGAATTTTCCCCAAAATAAATAGAATTTCTGAGTTTTACCCCAAAATAAAAAGAATTTCTGTGTTTTTGCCCCAACATATAGGGTATTTCTGCCTTTTTGCCCCACAACAAAGGGAATTTCTGCAATTTTGCTCCAAAATACGGGGAATTTCTGCTTTTTTTCCCAAAAATAAGAGGAATGTATACCTTTTGCCACAAAAAAGGGAAATTTCTTCATTTTTGCCCCAAAATAAGAGGAATTTCTGCCTTTTAACCTCAAAATAAGTGAAATTTCTGCCTTTTTATTCAAAAATAAATGGAATTTCTGTCTTTTTGCCCCAAAATAAAAGGAATTTTTGAATTATGCCCTGAAATAAGTGAAATTTCTGCAATTTTGCCCCAAAATAAGAGAAATCTTTGCCTTTTTGACACAAAATATTAGGAATTTCTGCATTTTTGCCCCAAAATAAGGAAAATTCCTGCCTTTTTTCCCTGAAATAAGTGAAATTTCTGCAATTTTGCCCCAAAATAAGTGAAATTTCTGGAATTTTGCTCCAAAATAAGAGAAATTTCTGGAATTTTGCCCCCAAATAAGGGGAATTTCAGCCTTTTTACCTCAAAATAATGGGAATTTAAGCATTTTTGCCACAAAATATTAGGAATTTCTTCCTTTTTGCCCCAAAATAAGGAAAATTTCTGCCTTTTTTCCCTGAAATAAGTGAAATTTCTGCAATTTTGCCCCAAAATAAGTGAAATTTCTGCAATTTTGCCCCAAAATACGTAAAATTTCTGCAATTTTGCCCAAAAATAAGGGAAATTTCTGGAATTTTGCCCCAAAATAAGTGGAATTTCTGAGTTTTGCCCCAAAATAAAAAGAATTTCTGTCTTTTTAAGCCAACATATAGGGAATTTCTGCATTTTTGCCCCACAATTAGGATAATTTCTGCAATTTTGCTTCTAAGTACGAGGAATTTCTGTTTTTTAGCCCGAAAATAAGGGGAATGTATACCTTTGCCACAAAAAAGAGAAATTTCTTCATTTTTGACCAAAAATAAGAGGAATTTCTGCCTGTTTACCTCAAAATAAGTGAAATTTCTGCCTTTCTTACCCAAAAATAAATGGAATTTCTGTCTTTTTGCCCCAAAATAAAATAAATTTTTGAATTATGCCCTGAAATAAGTGAAATTTCTTCAATTTTTCCCCAAAATGTGGGAAATTTCTGACTTTTTGACAGAAAATTAGGGGAATTTCTGCATTTATGCCACAAAATATTAGGAATTTCTGCGTTTTTGGCCCGAAATAAAGAAAATTTCTATCTTTCTTCCCTGAAATAAAGGAAATTTCTGCAATTTTGCCCCAAAATAAGGGAAATTTCTGCAATTTTCCCCAAAATAAATGGAATTTCTGAGTTTTACCCCAAAATAAAATGAATTTCTGTGTTCTTGCCCCAACATATAGGGTATTTCTGCCTTTTTGCCCCACAACTAGGGGAATTTCTGCAATTTTGCTCCAAAATACGGGGAATTTCTGCTTTTTTTCCCAAAATTAAGAGGAATGTATACCTTTTGCCACAAAAAAGGGAAATTTCTTCATTTTTGCCCCAAAATAAGAGGAATTTCTGCTTTTTAACCTCAAAATAAGTGAAATTTCTGCCTTTTTATTCAAAAATAAACGGAATTTCTGTCTTTTTGCCCCAAAATAAAAGGAATTTTTGAATTATGCCCTGAAATAAGTGAAATTTCTGCAATTTTGCCCCAAAATAAGAGAAATTTCTGCCTTTTTGACACAAAATATTAGGAATTTCTGCATTTTTGCCCCAAAATAAGGAAAATTCCTGCCTTTTTTTCCCTGAAATAAGTGAAATTTCTGCAATTTTGATCCAAAAATAAGTGAAATTTCTGGAATTTTGCCCCAAAATAAGGGAAATTTCTGGAATTTTGACCCCAAATAAGGGGAATTTCAGCCTTTTTACCTTAAAATAATGGGAATTTCAGCATTTTTGCCACAAAATATTAGGAATTTTGCCTTTTTGCCCCAAAATATCAAAAATTTCTGCCTTTTTTCCCTGAAATAAGTGAAATTTCTGCAATGTTGCCCCAAAATAAGTGAAATTTCTGCAATTTTGCCCAAAAAAAAGGGAAATTTCTGTAATTTTCCCCAAAATAAATGGAATTTCTGAGTTTTGCCTTAAAATAAAAGGAATTTCTGTATTTTTGCCCCAACATATAGGGAATTTCTGCATTTTTGCCCCACAATTAGAGGAATTTCTGCAATTTGCTACAAAATACGGGGAATATCTGCTTTTTAGCCCGAAAATAAAAATAATGTATACTTTTTGCCACAAAAAAAAGAAATTTCTTCATTTTTGCCTCAAAATAAGAGGAATTTCTGACTTTTTACCGAAAAATAAACGGAATTTCTGTCTTTTTGCCCCAAAATAAAAGGAATTTTTGAATTATGCCCTGAAATAAGTGATATTTCTGCAATTTTTCCCTAAAATAAAAGAAATTTCTGCCTTTTTGCCACAAAATAAGGGCAATTTCTGTCTTTTTGTTACAAAATAAGGAAAACTCATGCCTTTTTGCCCCCAAATAAGGGGAATTTCAGCCTTTTTACCTCAAAATAAGGGGAATTTCTGCATTTTTGCCAAAAATATTAGGAATTTCTGCCTTTTTGCTCCAAAATAAGGAAAATTTCTGCCTTTTTTCCATGAAATAAGTGAAATTTCTGCAATTTTGCCCTAAAATAAGGGCAATTTCTGCAATTTTGCCCCAAAATAAGGGAAATTTCTGAAATTTTGCCCCAGAATAAGTGGAATTTCTGAGTTTGCCCAAAAATGTGGAGAATTTTTGTCTTTTAGCCTACACATATAGGGAATTTCTGCCTTTTTGCCCCACAATTAGGGGAATTTATGCAATTTTCCTCCAAAATACGGGAATTTCTGCTTTTTTGCTTGAAAATAAGGGAAATGTATACCTTTTGCCACAAAAAAATGGAAATTTCTTCATTTTTGCCCCAAAATAAGAGGAATTTCTGCATTTTTACCTCAAAATAAGTGAAATTTCTACCTTTTTACCCAAAATAAACGGAATTTCTCTCTTTTTGCCCCAAAATAAAAGGAATTTTTGAATTATGCCCTGAAATAAGTGAAATTTCTGCAATTTTGCCCCAAAATAAATTAATTTCTGCCTTTTTGACACAAAATAAAGGAAATTTCTGCATTTTTACCAAAAAATATTAAGAATTTTTGCCTTTTTGCCCCAAAATAAGGAAAATTTCTGCATTTTTCCCTAAAATAAGTGAAATTTCTGCAATTTTGCCCCAAAATACGTGAAATTTCTGCAATTTTGCCCCAAAATAAGTAAAATTTCTGCAATTTTGCCCAAACATAAAAGAAATTTTTGGAATTTTGCCCCAAAATATGTGGAATTTCTGAGTTTTGACCCAAAATAAAAAGAATTTCTGTCTTTTTACCCCAACATATAGGGAATGTCTGCATTTTTGCCCCACAATTAGGAGAATTTTTGCAATTTTGCTCCAAAATACGGGGAATTTCTGCTTTTTAGCCCGAAAATAAGGGGAATGTATACCTTTTGCCACAAAAGGGAAATTTCTTCATTTTTGCCCCAAAATAAGAGGAATTTCTGCCTTTTTACCTCAAAATAAGTGAAATTTCTGCCTTTCATACCCAAAAATAAATGGAATTTCTGTCTTTTTGCCCCAAAATAAAAGGAATTTTTGAATTATGGCCTGAAATAAATGAAATTTCTTCAATTTTGCCTCAAAATAAGGGAAATTTCTGACTTTTTGACACAAAATAAGAGGAATTTCTGCATTTTTACCACAAAATATTAGGAATTTCTGCCTTTTTGCCCCAAAATAAGAAAAATTTCTCTATTTCTTCCCTGAAATAAAGGAAATTTCTGCAATTTTGCCCCAAAATAAGTGAAATTTCTGCAATTTTGCCCCAAAATAAGTGGAATTTCTGAGTTTTGCCCCAAAATAAGGAGAATTTCTGTCTTTTTGCCCCAACAAATAGAAAATTTCTCCCTTTTTGCCCCACAACTTGGGGAATTTCTGCAATTTTGCTCCAAAATACAGGGAATTTCTGCTTTTTTTCCCAAAAATAAGGGTAATGTATACCTTTTGCCACAAAAAAGGGAAATTTCTTAATTTTTGCCCCAAAATAATAGGAATTTCTGCCTTTTTACATCAAAATAAGTGAAATTTTTGCCTTTTTACCCAAAAATAAACGGAATTTCTGTCTTTTTGCCCCAAAATAAAAGGAATTTTTGAATTATGCCCTGAAATAAGTGAAATTTCTGCAATTTTACCCCAAAATAAAAGAAATTTCTGCCTTTTTGCCACAAAATAAGGGCAATTTCTGTCTTTTTGCCCCAAAATAAGGGAAATTTCTGCCTTTTTGTCCCGAAATAAGGGGAATTTCAGCATTTATACATCAAAATAAGGGGAATTTCTGCATTTTTGGCACAAAATATTGAGAATTTCTGCAATTTTGCTCCAAAATATTGAAAATTTCTGTTTTTTTTCCCTGAAATAAGTGAAATTTCTGCAATTTTGCCCCAAATTAAGTGAAATTTCTGCAATTTGCCCCAAAATAAGGGAAATTTCTGGAATTTTCCCCAAAATAAATGGAATTTCTGAGTTTTCCCCAAAATAAAAAGAATTTCTGTGTTTGTGCCCCAACATATAGGGAATTTCTGCCTTTTTGCCCCACAACTAGGGGAATTTCTGCAATTTTGCTCCAAAATACGGGGAATTTCTGCTTTTTTTCCCAATAATAATAGGAATGTATACCTTTTGCCACAAAAAAAGGGGAATTTCTTCATTTTTGCCTCAAAATAAGAGGAATTTCTGCCTTTTAACCTCAAAATAAGTGAAATTTCTGCCTTTCTACCCAAAAATAAACGGAATTTCTGTCATTTTGCCCTGAAATAAAAAGAATTTTTGAATTATGCCCTAATAAGTAAAATTTCTGCAATTTTACCCCAAAATAAAAGAAATTTCTGCCTTTTTGCCACAAAATAAAAGGAATTTCTGTGTTTTTGCCCAAAAATAAGGGAAATTTCTGCCTTTTTGTTCCAAAATAAGGGGAATTTCAGCCCTTTTACCTCAAAATAAAGGGAATTTCTGCCTTTTTGCCACAAAATATTGAGAATTTCTGCCATTTTGCTCCAAAATATCGAAAATTTCTGCCTTTTTTTCCTGAAATAAGTGAAATTTCTGCAATTTTGCCCCAAAATAAGTGAAATTTCTGCAATTTAGCCCCAAAATAAGGGAAATTTTTGGAATTTTCCCCAAAATAAATGGAATTTCGGGGTTTTGCCCCAAAATAAAGAATTTCTGACTTTTTGCCCCAACATATAGGGAATTTCTGCATTTTTGCCACACAATTAGGGGGTTTTCTGCAATTTTGCTCCAAAATACGTGGAATTTTTGCTTTTTTGCCCGAAAATAAGGGGAATGTATACCTTTTGCCACAAAAAAGGGAAATTTCTTCATTTTTGCCCCAAAATAAGAGGAATTTCTTACTTTTTACCTCAAAATAAGTAAAATTTCTGCCTTTTTACCCAAAAATAAATGGAATTTCTGTCTTTTTGCCCCAAAATAAAAAGAATTTTTGAATTTTGCCCTGAAATAAGTGAAATTTATGCAATTTTACCCCAAAATAAGGGAAATTTCTGTAATTTTGCCCCAAAATAAGTGGAATTTCTGAGTTTTTTCCCAAAATAAGGAGAATTTCTTTCTTTTTGCCCCAACACATAGGGAATTTCTGCCTTTTTGCCCCACAATTAGGGGATTTTCTGCAATTTTGCTCCGAAATACGGGGAATTTCTGCTTTTTTGTCCGAAAATAAGGGGAATGTATACCTTTTGCCACAAAAAAGGGAAATTTCTTCATTTTTGCCACAAAATAAGAGGAATTTCTTGCTTTCTACCTCAAATTAAGTGAAATTTCTGACTTTTTACCCAAAAATAAACGGAATTTCTATCTTTTTGCCCCAAAATAAAAGAAATTTTTGAATTTTGCAGTGAAATAAGTGAAATTTCTGCAATTTTGCCCAAAAATAATTGAAATTTCTGCAATTTTGCCCCAAAACAAGGGAAATTTCTGGAATTTTCCCCAAAATAAATGGAATTTCTGAGTTTTACCCCAAAATTAAAAGAATTTCTGTGTTTTTGCCCCAACATATAGGGAATTACTGCCTTTTTGCCCCACAACTAGGGGAATTTCTGCAATTTTGCTCCAAAATACGGGGAATTTCTGCTTTTTTTCCCAATAATAATAGGAATGTATACCTTTTGCCACAAAAAGGGAAATTTCTTCATTTTTGCCCCAAAATAAGAGGAATTTCTGCCTTTTAACCTCAAAATAAGTGAAATTTCTGCCTTTCTACCCAAAAATAAACGGAATTTCTGTCATTTTGCCCTGAAATAAAAATAATTTTTGAATTATGCCCTAATAAGTAAAATTTCTGCAATTTTACCTCAAAATAAAAGAAATTTCTGCCTTTTTGCCACAAAATAAAAGGAATTTCTGTCTTTTTGCCCAAAAATAAGAGAAATTTCTGCCTTTTTGTTCCAAAATAAGGGGAATTTCAGCCCTTTTACCTCAAAATAAAGGGAATTTCTGCATTTTTGCCACAAAATATTGAGAATTTCTGCCATTTTGCTCCAAAATATCGAAAATTTCTGCCTTTTTTTCCTGAAATAAGTGAAATTTCTGCAATTTTGCCCCAAAATAAGTGAAATTTCTGCAATTTAGCCCCAAAATAAGGGAAATTTTTGGAATTTTCCCCAAAATAAATGGAATTTCGGGGTTTTGCCCCAAAATAAAGAATTTCTGACTTTTTGCCCCAACATATAGGGAATTTCTGCATTTTTGCCACACAATTAGGGGGTTTTCTGCAATTTTGCACCAAAATACGTGGAATTTTTGCTTTTTTGCCCGAAAATAAGGGGAATGTATACCTTTTGCCACAAAAAAGGGAAATTTCTTCATTTTTGCCCCAAAATAAGAGGAATTTCTTCCTTTTTACCTCAAAATAAGTAAAATTTCTGCCTTTTTACCCAAAAATAAACGGAATTTCTGTCTTTTTGCCCCAAAATAAAAGGAATTTTTGAATTTTGCCCTGAAATAAGTGAAATTTATGCAATTTTACCCCAAAATAAGGGAAATTTCTGTAATTTTGCCCCAAAATAAGTGGAATTTCTGAGTTTTTTCCCAAAATAAGGAGAATTTCTTTCTTTTTGCCCCAACACATAGGGAATTTCTGCCTTTTTGCCCCACAATTAGGGGATTTTCTGCAATTTTGCTCCGAAATACGGGGAATTTCTGCTTTTTTTTCGAAAATAAGGGGAATGTATACCTTTTGCCACAAAAAAGGGAAA
Source organism: Micromys minutus (assembly GCF_963924665.1). Classification (NCBI taxonomy): domain Eukaryota; kingdom Metazoa; phylum Chordata; class Mammalia; order Rodentia; family Muridae; genus Micromys; species Micromys minutus. The sequence continues at coordinate 774,676 of NW_027667218.1, forward strand.
TTTCTTCATTTTTGCCACAAAATAAGAGGAATTTCTTGCTTTCTACCTCAAATTAAGTGAAATTTCTGACTTTTTACCCAAAAATAAACGGAATTTCTGTCTTTTTGCCCCAAAATAAAAGAAATTTTTGAATTTTGCAGTGAAATAAGTGAAATTTCTGCAATTTTGCCCAAAAATAAGTGAAATTTCTGCAATTTTGCCCCAAAATAAGGGAAATTTCTGGAATTTTCCCCAAAATAAATGGAATTTCTGAGTTTTACCCCAAAATTAAAAGAATTTCTGTGTTTTTGCCCCAACATATAGGGAATTTCTGCCTTTTTGCCCCACAACTAGGGGAATTTCTGCAATTTTGCTCCAAAATACGGGGAATTTCTGCTTTTTTTCCCAATAATAATAGGAATGTATACCTTTTGCCACAAAAAAGGGAAATTTCTTCATTTTTGCCCCAAAATAAGAGGAATTTCTGCCTTTTAACCTCAAAATAAGTGAAATTTCTGCCTTTCTACCCAAAAATAAACGGAATTTCTGTCATTTTGCCCTGAAATAAAAATAATTTTTGAATTATGCCCTAATAAGTAAAATTTCTGCAATTTTACCTCAAAATAAAAGAAATTTCTGCCTTTTTGCCACAAAATAAAAGGAATTTCTGTCTTTTTGCCCAAAAATAAGGGAAATTTCTGCATTTTTGTTCCAAAATAAGGGGAATTTCAGCCCTTTTACCTCAAAATAAAGGGAATTTCTGCATTTTTGCCACAAAATATTGAGAATTTCTGCCATTTTGCTCCAAAATATCGAAAATTTCTGCCTTTTTTTCCTGAAATAAGTGAAATTTCTGCAATTTTGCCCCAAAATAAGTGAAATTTCTGAGATTTAGCCCCAAAATAAGGGAAATTTTTGGAATTTTCCCCAAAATAAATGGAATTTCGGGGTTTTGCCCCAAAATAAAGAATTTCTGACTTTTTGCCCCAACATATAGGGAATTTCTGCATTTTTGCCACACAATTAGGGGGTTTTCTGCAATTTTGCTCCAAAATACAGGGAATTTTTGCTTTTTTGCCCGAAAATAAGGGGAATGTATACCTTTTGCCACAAAAAAGGGAAATTTCTTCATTTTTGCCCCAAAATAAGAGGAATTTCTTGCTTTTTACCTCAAAATAAGTAAATTTTCTGCCTTTTTACCCAAAAATAAACGGAATTTCTGTCTTTTTGCCCCAAAATAAAAGAAATTTTTGAATTTTGCAGTGAAATAAGTGAAATTTCTGCAATTTTGCCCAAAAATAAGTGAAATTTCTGCAATTTTGCCCCAAAATAAGGGAAATTTCTGGAATTTTCCCCAAAATAAATGGAATTTCTGAGTTTTACCCCAAAATAAAAAGAATTTCTGTGTTTTTGCCCCAACATATAGGGAATTTCTGCCTTTTTGCCTCACAACTAGGGGAATTTCTGCAATTTTGCTCCAAAATACGGGGAATTTCTGCTTTTTTTCCCAATAATAATAGGAATGTATACCTTTTGCCACAAAAAAGGGAAATTTCTTCATTTTTGCCCCAAAATAAGAGGAATTTCTGCCTTTTAACCTCAAAATAAGTGAAATTTCTGCCTTTCTACCCAAAAATAAACGGAATTTCTGTCATTTTGCCCTGAAATAAAAAGAATTTTTGAATTATGCCCTAATAAGTAAAATTTCTGCAATTTTACCCCAAAATAAAAGAAATTTCTGCCTTTTTGCCACAAAATAAAAGGAATTTCTGTATTTTTGCCCAAAAATAAGGGAAATTTCTGCCTTTTTGTTCCAAAATAAGGGGAATTTCAGCCCTTTTACCTCAAAATAAAGGGAATTTCTGCATTTTTGCCACAAAATATTGAGAATTTCTGCCATTTTGTTCCAAAATATCGAAAATTTCTGCCTTTTTTTCCTGAAATAAGTAAAATTTCTGCAATTTTGCCCTAAAATAAGGGTTATTTCTGCAATTTTGCCCCAAAATAAGGGAAATTTCTGAAATTTTGCTCCAGAATAAGTGGAATTTCTGAGTTTGCCCAAAAATGTGGAGAATTTTTGTGTTTTAGCCTACACATATAGGGAATTTCTGCCTTTTTGCCCCACAATTAGGGGAATTTCTGCAATTTTCCTCCAAAATACGGGAATTTCTGCTTTTTTGCCCGAAAATAAGGGGAATGTATACCTTTTGCCACAAAAAAATTGAAATTTCTTCATTTTTGCCCCAAAATAAGAGGAATTTCTGCATTTTTACCTCAAAATAAGTGAAATTTCTACCTTTTTACCCAAAATAAACAGAATTTCTCTCTTTTTGCCCCAAAATAAAAGGAATTTTTGAATTATGCCCTGAAATAAGTGAAATTTCTGCAATTTTGCCCCAAAATAAATTAATTTCTGCCTTTTTGACACAAAATAAAGGAAATTTCTGCATTTTTACCAAAAATATTAAGAATTTCTGCCTTTTTGCCCCAAAATAAGGAAAATTTCTGCATTTTTCCCTAAAATAAGTGAAATTTCTGCAATTTTGCCCCAAAATACGTGAAATTTCTGCAATTTTGCCCCAAAATAAGTAAAATTTCTGCAATTTTGCCCAAACATAAAAGAAATTTTTGGAATTTTGCCCCAAAATAAGTGGAATTTCTGAGTTTTGACCCAAAATAAAAAGAATTTCTGTCTTTTTACCCCAACATATAGGGAATGTCTGCATTTTTGCCCCACAATTAGGAGAATTTTTGCAATTTTGCTCCAAAATACGGGGAATTTCTGCTTTTTAGCCCGAAAATAAGGGGAATGTATACCTTTTGCCACAAAAGGGAAATTTCTTCATTTTTGCCCCAAAATAAGAGGAATTTCTGCCTTTTTACCTCAAAATAAGTGAAATTTCTGCCTTTCATACCCAAAAATAAATGGAATTTCTGTCTTTTTGCCCCAAAATAAAAGGAATTTTTGAATTATGGCCTGAAATAAATGAAATTTCTTCAATTTTGCCTCAAAATAAGGAAAATTTCTGACTTTTTGACACAAAATAAGAGGAATTTCTGCATTTTTACCACAAAATATTAGGAATTTCTGCCTTTTTGCCCCAAAATAAGAAAAATTTCTCTATTTCTTCCCTGAAATAAAGGAAATTTCTGCAATTTTGCCACAAAATAAGTGAAATTTCTGCAATTTTGCCCCAAAATAAGTGGAATTTCTGAGTTTTGCCCCAAAATAAGGAGAATTTCTGTCTTTTTGCCCCAACAAATAGAAAATTTCTCCCTTTTTGCCCCACAACTTGGGGAATTTCTGCAATTTTGCTCCAAAATACAGGGAATTTCTGCTTTTTTTCCCAAAAATAAGGGTAATGTATACCTTTTGCCACAAAAAAGGGAAATTTCTTAATTTTTGCCCCAAAATAATAGGAATTTCTGCCTTTTTACATCAAAATAAGTGAAATTTTTGCCTTTTTACCCAAAAATAAACGGAATTTCTGTCTTTTTGCCCCAAAATAAAAGGAATTTTTGAATTATGCCCTGAAATAAGTGAAATTTCTGCAATTTTACCCCAAAATAAAAGAAATTTCTGCCTTTTTGCCACAAAATAAGGGCAATTTCTGTCTTTTTGCCCCAAAATAAGGGAAATTTCTGCCTTTTTGTTCCGAAATAAGGGGAATTTCAGCATTTATACATCAAAATAAGGGGAATTTCTGCATTTTTGGCACAAAATATTGATAATTTCTGCAATTTTGCTCCAAAATATTGAAAATTTCTGTTTTTTTCCCTGAAATAAGTGAAATTTCTGCAATTTTGCCACAAATTAAGTGAAATTTCTGCAATTTGCCCCAAAATAAGGGAAATTTCTGGAATTTTCCCCAAAATAAATGGAATTTCTGAGTTTTACCCCAAAATAAAAAGAATTTCTGTGTTTTTGCCCCAACATATAGGGAATTTCTGCCTTTTTGCCCCACAACTAGGGGAATTTCTGCAATTTTGCTCCAAAATACGGGGAATTTCTGCTTTTTTTCCCAATAATAATAGGAATGTATACCTTTTGCCACAAAAAAGGGAAATTTCTTCATTTTTGCCCCAAAATAAGAGGAATTTCTGCCTTTTAACCTCAAAATAAGTGAAATTTCTGCCTTTCTACCCGAAAATAAACGGAATTTCTGTCATTTTGCCCTGAAATAAAAAGAATTTTTGAATTATGCCCTAATAAGTAAAATTTCTGCAATTTTACCCCAAAATAAAAGAAATTTCTGCCTTTTTGCCACAAAATAAAAGGAATTTCTGTCTTTTTGCCCAAAAATAAGGGAAATTTCTGCCTTTTTGTTCCAAAATAAGGGGAATTTCAGCCCTTTTACCTCAAAATAAAGGGAATTTCTGCATTTTTGCCACAAAATATTGAGAATTTCTGCCATTTTGCTCCAAAATATCGAAAATTTCTGCCTTTTTTTCCTGAAATAAGTGAAATTTCTGCAATTTTGCCCCAAAATAAGTGAAATTTCTGCAACTTAGCCCCAAAATAAAAGAAATTTTTGGAATTTTCCTCAAAATAAATGGAATTTCGGGGTTTTGCCCCAAAATAAAAATTTCTGATTTTTGCCCCAACATATAGGGAATTTCTGCATTTTTGCCACACAATTAGTGGGTTTTCTGCAATTTTGCTCCAAAATACGTAGAATTTTTGCTTTTTTGCCCGAAAATAAGGGGAATGTATACCTTTTGCCACAAAAAAGGGAAATTTCTTCATTTTTGCCCCAAAATAAGAGGAATTTCTTCCTTTTTACCTAAAAATAAGTAAAATTTCTGCCTTTTTACCCAAAAATAAACGGAATTTTGTCTTTTTGCCCCAAAATAAAAGGAATTTTTGAATTTTGCCCTGAAATAAGTGAAATTTATGCAATTTTACCCCAAAATAAGGGAAATTTCTGTAATTTTGCCCCAAAATAAGTGGAATTTCTGAGTTTTTTCCCAAAATAAGGAGAATTTCTGTCTTTTTGCCCCAACACATAGGGAATTTCTGCCTTTTTGCCCCACAATTAGGGGATTTTCTGCAATTTTGCTCCGAAATCCGGAGAATTTCTGCTTTTTTGCCCGAAAATAAGGGGAATGTATACCTTTTGCCACAAAAAGGGGAAATTTATTCATTTTTGCCACAAAATAAGAGGAATTTCTTGCTTTCTACCTCAAATTAAGTGAAATTTTTGACTTTTTACCCAAAAATAAACGGAATTTCTGTCTTTTTGCCCCAAAATAAAAGAAATTTTTGAATTTTGCAGTGAAATAAGTGAAATTTCTGCAATTTTGCCTCAAAATAAGTGAAATTTCTGCAATTTTGCCTCAAAATAAGGGAAATTTCTGGAATTTTCCCCAAAATAAATGGAATTTCTGAGTTTTACCCCAAAATAATAAGAATTTCTGTGTTTTTGCCCCAACATATAGGGAATTTCTGCCTTTTTGCCCCACAACTAGGGGAATTTCTGCAATTTTGCTCCAAAATACGGGGAATTTCTGCTTTTTTTCCCAATAATAATAGGAATGTATACCTTTTGCCACAAAAAAGGGAAATTTCTTCATTTTTGCCCCAAAATAAGAGGAATTTCTGCCTTTTAACCTCAAAATAAGTGAAATTTCTGCCTTTCTACCCAAAAATTAACGGAATTTCTGTCATTTTGCCCTGAAATAAAAAGAATTTTTGAATTATGCCCTAATAAGTAAAATTTCTGCAATTTTACCTCAAAATAAAAGAAATTTCTGCCTTTTTGCCACAAAATAAAAGGAATTTCTGTCTTTTTGCCCAAAAATAAGGGAAATTTCTGCCTTTTTGTTCCAAAATAAGGGGAATTTCAGCCCTTTTACCTCAAAATAAAGGGAATTTCTGCATTTTTGCCACAAAATATTGAGAATTTCTGCCATTTTGCTCCAAAATATCGAAAATTTCTGCCTTTTTTTCCTGAAATAAGTGAAATTTCTGCAATTTTGCCCCAAAATAAGTGAAATTTCTGCAATCTAGCCCCAAAATAAGGGAAATTTTTGGAATTTTCCCCAAAATAAATGGAATTTCGGGGTTTTGCCCCAAAATAAAGAATTTCTGACTTTTTGCCCCAACATATAGGGAATTTCTGCATTTTTGCCACACAATTAGGGGGTTTTCTGCAATTTTGCTCCAAAATACAGGGAATTTTTGCTTTTTTGCCCGAAAATAGGGGGAATGTATATCTTTTGCCACAAAAAAGGGAAATTTCTTCATTTTTGCCCCAAAATAAGAGGAATTTCTTGCTTTCTACCTCAAATTAAGTGAAATTTCTGACTTTTTACCCAAAAATAAACGGAATTTCTGTCTTTTTGCCCCAAAATAAAATAAATTTTTGAATTTTGCAGTGAAATAAGTGAAATTTCTGCAATTTTGCCCAAAAATAAGTGAAATTTCTGCAATTTTGCCCCAAAATAAGGGAAATTTCTGGAATTTTCCCCAAAATAAATGGAATTTCTGAGTTTTACCCCAAAATAAAAAGAATTTCTGTGTTTTTGCCCCAACATATAGGGAATTTCTGCCTTTTTGCCCCACAACTAGGGGAATTTCTGCAATTTTGCTCCAAAATACGGGGAATTTCTGCTTTTTTTCCCAATAATAATAGGAATGTATACCTTTTGCCACAAAAAAGGGAAATTTCTTCATTTTTGCCCCAAAATAAGAGGAATTTCTGCCTTTTAACCTCAAAATAAGTGAAATTTCTGCCTTTCTACCCAAAAATAAAAGGAATTTCTGTCATTTTGCCCTGAAATAAAAAGAATTTTTGAATTATGCCCTAATAAGTAAAATTTCTGCAATTTTACCCCAAAATAAAAGAAATTTCTGCCTTTTTGCCACAAAATAAAAGGAATTTCTGTCTTTTTGCCCAAAAATAAGGGAAATTTCTGCCTTTTTGTTCCAAAATAAGGGGAATTTCAGCCCTTTTACCTCAAAATAAAGGGAATTTCTGCATTTTTGCCACAAAATATTGAGAATTTCTGCCATTTTGCTCCAAAATATCGAAAATTTCTGCCTTTTTTTCCTGAAATAAGTGAAATTTCTGCAATTTTGCCCCAAAATAAGTGAAATTTCTGCAATTTAGCCCCAAAATAAGGGAAATTTTTGGAATTTTCCCCAAAATAAATGGAATTTCGGGGTTTTGCCCCAAAATAAAGAATTTCTGATTTTTGCCCCAACATATAGGGAATTTCTGCATTTTTGCCACACAATTAGGGGGTTTTCTGCAATTTTGCTCCAAAATACGTGGAATTTTTGCTTTTTTGCCCGAAAATAAGGGGAATGTATACCTTTTGCCACAAAAAAGGGAAATTTCTTCATTTTTGCCCCAAAATAAGAGGAATTTCTTCCTTTTTACCTAAAAATAAGTGAAATTTCTGCCTTTTTACCCAAAAATAAACGGAATTTCTGTCTTTTTGCCCCAAAATAAAAGGAATTTTTGAATTTTGCCCTGAAATAAGTGAAATTTATGCAATTTTACCCCAAAATAAGGGAAATTTCTGTAATTTTGCCCCAAAATAAGTGGAATTTCTGAGTTTTTTCCCAAAATAAGGAGAATTTCTGTCTTTTTGCCCCAACACATAGGGAATTTCTGCCTTTTTGCCCCACAATTAGGGGATTTTCTGCAATTTTGCTCCGAAATCCGGAGAATTTCTGCTTTTTTGCCCGAAAATAAGGGGAATGTATACCTTTTGCCACAAAAAAGGGAAATTTATTCATTTTTGCCACAAAATAAGAGGAATTTCTTGCTTTCTACCTCAAATTAAGTGAAATTTTTGACTTTTTACCCAAAAATAAACGGAATTTCTGTCTTTTTGCCCCAAAATAAAAGAAATTTTTGAATTTTGCAGTGAAATAAGTGAAATTTCTGCAATTTTGCCCAAAAACAAGTGAAATTTCTGCAATTTTGCCCCAAAATAAGGGAAATTTCTGGAATTTTCCCCAAAATAAATGGAATTTCTGAGTTTTACCCCAAAATAAAAAGAATTTCTGTGTTTTTGCCCCAACATATAGGGAATTTCTGCCTTTTTGCCCCACAACTAGGGGAATTTCTGCAATTTTGCTCCAAAATACGGGGAATTTCTGCTTTTTTTCCCAATAATAATAGGAATGTATACCTTTTGCCACAAAAAAGGGAAATTTCTTCATTTTTGCCCCAAAATAAGAGGAATTTCTGCCTTTTAACCTCAAAATAAGTGAAATTTCTGCCTTTCTACCCAAAAATAAACGGAATTTCTGTCATTTTGCCCTGAAATAAAAAGAATTTTTGAATTATGCCCTAATAAGTAAAATTTCTGCAATTTTACCTCAAAATAAAAGAAATTTCTGCCTTTTTGCCACAAAATAAAAGGAATTTCTGTCTTTTTGCCCAAAAATAAGGGAAATTTCTGCCTTTTTGTTCCAAAATAAGGGGAATTTCAGCCCTTTTACCTCAAAATAAAGGGAATTTCTGCATTTTTGCCACAAAATATTGAGAATTTCTGCCATTTTGCTCCAAAATATCGAAAATTTCTGCCTTTTTTTCCTGAAATAAGTGAAATTTCTGCAATTTTGCCCCAAAATAAGTGAAATTTCTGCAATCTAGCCCCAAAATAAGGGAAATTTTTGGAATTTTCCCCAAAATAAATGGAATTTCGGGGTTTTGCCCCAAAATAAAGAATCTCTGACTTTTTGCCCCAACATATATGGAATTTCTGCATTTTTGCCACACAATTAGGGGGTTTTCTGCAATTTTGCTCCAAAATACAGGGAATTTTTGCTTTTTTGCCCGAAAATAAGGGGAATGTATATCTTTTGCCACAAAAAAGGGAAATTTCTTCATTTTTGCCCCAAAATAAGAGGAATTTCTTCCTTTTTACCTCAAAATAAGTAAATTTTCTGCCTTTTTACCCAAAAATAAACGGAATTTCTGTCTTTTTGCCCCAAAATAAAAGAAATTTTTGAATTTTGCAGTGAAATAAGTGAAATTTCTGCAATTTTGCCCAAAAACAAGTGAAATTTCTGCAATTTTGCCCCAAAATAAGGGAAATTTCTGGAATTTTCCCCAAAATAAATGGAATTTCTGAGTTTTACCCCCAAAATAAAAAGAATTTCTGTGTTTTTGCCCCAACATATAGGGAATTTCTGCCTTTTTGCCCCACAACTAGGGGATTTTCTGCAATTTTGCTCCAAAATACGGGGAATTTCTGCTTTTTTGCCCGAAAATAAGGGGAATGTATACCTTTTGCCACAAAAAAGGGAAATTTCTTCATTTTTTCCCCAAAATAAGAGGAATTTCTTGCTTTCTACCTCAAATTAAGTGAAATTTCTGACTTTTTACCCAAAAATAAACGGAATTTCTGACTTTTTGCCCCTAAATAAAAGAAATTTTTGAATTTTGCAGTGAAATAAGTGAAATTTCTGCAATTTTGCCCAAAAACAAGTGAAATTTCTGCAATTTTGCTCCAAAATAAGGGAAATTTCTGGAATTTTCCCCAAAATAAATGGAATTTCTGAGTTTTACTCCAAAATTAAAAGAATTTCTGTGTTTTTGCCCCAACATATAGGGAATTTCTGCCTTTTTGCCCCACAACTAGGGGAATTTCTGCAATTTTGCTCCAAAATACGGGGAATTTCTGCTTTTTTTCCCAATAATAATAGGAATGTATACCTTTTGCCACAAAAAAGGGAAATTTCTTCATTTTTGCCCCAAAATAAGAGGAATTTCTGCCTTTTAACCTCAAAATAAGTGAAATTTCTGCCTTTCTACCCAAAAATAAACGGAATTTCTGTCATTTTGCCCTGAAATAAAAAGAATTTTTGAATTATGCCCTAATAAGTAAAATTTCTGCAATTTTACCCCATAATAAAAGAAATTTCTGCCTTTTTGCCACAAAATAAAAGGAATTTCTGTCTTTTTGCCCAAAAATAAGGGAAATTTCTGCCTTTTTGTTCCAAAATAAGGGGAATTTCAGCCCTTTTACCACAAAATAAAAGGAATTTCTGCATTTTTGCCACAAAATATTGAGAATTTCTGCCATTTTGCTCCAAAATATCGAAAATTTCTGCCTTTTTTTCCTGAAATAAGTGAAATTTCTGCAATTTTGCCCCAAAATAAGTGAAATTTCTGCAATCTAGCCCCAAAATAAGGGAAATTTTTGGAATTTTCCCCAAAATAAATGGAATTTCGGGGTTTTGCCCCAAAATAAAGAATCTCTGACTTTTTGCCCCAACATATATGGAATTTCTGCATTTTTGCCACACAATTAGGGGGTTTTCTGCAATTTTGCTCCAAAATACAGGGAATTTTTGCTTTTTTGCCCGAAAATAAGGGGAATGTATATCTTTTGCCACAAAAAAGGGAAATTTCTTCATTTTTGCCCCAAAATAAGAGGAATTTCTTCCTTTTTACCTCAAAATAAGTAAATTTTCTGCCTTTTTACCCAAAAATAAACGGAATTTCTGTCTTTTTGCCCCAAAATAAAAGAAATTTTTGAATTTTGCAGTGAAATAAGTGAAATTTCTGCAATTTTGCCCAAAAACAAGTGAAATTTCTGCAATTTTGCCCCAAAATAAGGGAAATTTCTGGAATTTTCCCCAAAATAAATGGAATTTCTGAGTTTTACCCCCAAAATAAAAAGAATTTCTGTGTTTTTGCCCCAACATATAGGGAATTTCTGCCTTTTTGCCCCACAACTAGGGGATTTTCTGCAATTTTGCTCCAAAATACGGGGAATTTCTGCTTTTTTGCCCGAAAATAAGGGGAATGTATACCTTTTGCCACAAAAAAGGGAAATTTCTTCATTTTTTCCCCAAAATAAGAGGAATTTCTTGCTTTCTACCTCAAATTAAGTGAAATTTCTGACTTTTTACCCAAAAATAAACGGAATTTCTGACTTTTTGCCCCTAAATAAAAGAAATTTTTGAATTTTGCAGTGAAATAAGTGAAATTTCTGCTATTTTGCCCAAAAATAAGTGAAATTTCTGCAATTTTGCCCCAAAATAAGGGAAATTTCTGGAATTTTCCCCAAAATAAATGGAATTTCTGAGTTTTACTCCAAAATTAAAAGAATTTCTGTGTTTTTGCCCCAACATATAGGGAATTTCTGCCTTTTTGCCCCACAACTAGGGGAATTTCTGCAATTTTGCTCCAAAATACGGGGAATTTCTGCTTTTTTTCCCAATAATAATAGGAATGTATACCTTTTGCCACAAAAAAGGGAAATTTCTTCATTTTTGCCCCAAAATAAGAGGAATTTCTGCCTTTTAACCTCAAAATAAGTGAAATTTCTGCCTTTCTACCCAAAAATAAACGGAATTTCTGTCATTTTGCCCTGAAATAAAAAGAATTTTTGAATTATGCCCTAATAAGTAAAATTTCTGCAATTTTACCCCATAATAAAAGAAATTTCTGCCTTTTTGCCACAAAATAAAAGGAATTTCTGTCTTTTTGCCCAAAAATAAGGGAAATTTCTGCCTTTTTGTTCCAAAATAAGGGGAATTTCAGCCCTTTTACCACAAAATAAAAGGAATTTCTGCATTTTTGCCACAAAATATTGAGAATTTCTGCCATTTTGCTCCAAAATATCAAAAATTTCTGCCTTTTTTTCCTGAAATAAGTGAAATTTCTGCAATTTTGCCCCAAAATAAGTGAAATTTCTGCAATCTAGCCCCAAAATAAGGGAAATTTTTTTAATTTTCCCCAAAATAAATGGAATTTCGGGGTTTTGCCCAAAAATAAAGAATTTCTGACTTTTTGCCCCAACATATAGGGAATTTCTGCATTTTTGCCACACAATTAGGGGGTTTTCTGCAATTTTGCTCCAAAATACGGGGAATTTTTGCTTTTTTGCCCGAAAATAAGGGGAATGTATAACTTTTGCCACAAAAAAGGGAAATTTCTTCATTTTTGCCCCAAAATAAGAGGAATTTCTTCCTTTTTACCTCAAAATAAGTGAAATTTCTGCCTTTTTACCCAAAAATAAACGGAATTTCTGTCTTTTTGCCCCAAAATAAAAGGAATTTTTGAATTTTGCCCTGAAATAAGTGAAATTTATGCAATTTTACCCCAAAATAAGGGAAATTTCTGTAATTTTGCTCCAAAATAAGTGGAATTTCTGAGTTTTTTCCCAAAATAAGGAGAATTTCTGTCTTTCTGCCCCAACACATAGGGAATTTCTGCCTTTTTGCCCCACAATTAGGGGATTTTCTGCAATTTTGCCCCGAAATACGGGGAATTTCTGCTTTTTTGCCCGAAAATAAGGGGAATGTATACCTTTTGCCACAAAAAAGGGAAATTTCTTCATTTTTGCCCCAAAATAAGAGGAATTTCTTCCTTTTTACCTCAAAATAAGTGAAATTTCTGCCTTTTTACCCAAAAATAAACGGAATTTCTGTCTTTTTGCCCCAAAATAAAAGGAATTTTTGAATTTTGCCCTGAAATAAGTGAAATTTATGCAATTTTGCCCCAAAATAAGGGAAATTTCTGGAATTTTCCCCAAAATAAATGGAATTTCTGAGTTTTACTCCAAAATTAAAAGAATTTCTGTGTTTTTGCCCCAACATATAGGGAATTTCTGCCTTTTTGCCCCACAACTAGGGGAATTTCTGCAATTTTGCTCCAAAATACGGGGAATTTCTGCTTTTTTTCCCAATAATAATAGGAATGTATACCTTTTGCCACAAAAAAGGGAAATTTATTCATTTTTGCCCCAAAATAAGAGGAATTTCTGCCTTTTAACCTCAAAATAAGTGAAATTTCTGCCTTTCTACCCAAAAATAAACGGAATTTCTGTCATTTTGCCCTGAAATAAAAAGAATTTTTGAATTATGCCCTAATAAGTAAAATTTCTGCAATTTTACCCCAAAATAAAAGAAATTTCTGCCTTTTTTCCACAAAATAAAAGGAATTTCTGTCTTTTTGCCCAAAAATAAGGGAAATTTCTGCCTTTTTGTTCCAAAATAAGGGGAATTTCAGCCCTTTTACCACAAAATAAAGGGAATTTCTGCATTTTTGCCACAAAATATTGAGAATTTCTGCCATTTTGCTCCAAAATATCAAAAATTTCTGCCTTTTTTTCCTGAAATAAGTGAAATTTCTGCAATTTTGCCCCAAAATAAGTGAAATTTCTGCAATCTAGCCCCAAAATAAGGGAAATTTTTTTAATTTTCCCCAAAATAAATGGAATTTCGGGGTTTTGCCCCAAAATAAAGAATTTCTGACTTTTTGCCCCAACATATAGGGAATTTCTGCATTTTTGCCACACAATTAGGGGGTTTTCTGCAATTTTGCTCCAAAATACGGGGAATTTTTGCTTTTTTGCCCGAAAATAAGGGGAATGTATACCTTTTGCCACAAAAAAGGGAAATTTCTTCATTTTTGCCCCAAAATAAGAGGAATTTCTTCCTTTTTACCTCAAAATAAGTGAAATTTCTGCCTTTTTACCCAAAAATAAACGGAATTTCTGTCTTTTTGCCCCAAAATAAAAGGAATTTTTGAATTTTGCCCTGAAATAAGTGAAATTTATGCAATTTTACCCCAAAATAAGGGAAATTTCTGTAATTTTGCCCCAAAATAAGTGGAATTTCTGAGTTTTTTCCCAAAATAAGGAGAATTTCTGTCTTTTTGCCCCAACACATAGGGAATTTCTGCCTTTTTGCCCCACAATTAGGGGATTTTCTGCAATTTTGCTCCGAAATACGGGGAATTTCTGCTTTTTTGCCCGAAAATAAGGGGAATGTATACCTTTTGCCACAAAAAAGGGAAATTTCTTCATTTTTGCCCCAAAATAAGAGGAATTTCTTGCTTTCTACCTCAAATTAAGTGAAATTTCTGACTTTTTACCCAAAAATAAACGGAATTTTTGTCTTTTTGCCCCAAAATAAAAGAAATTTTTGAATTTTGCAGTGAAATAAGTGAAATTTCTGCAATTTTGCCCAAAAATAAGTGAAATTTCTGCAATTTTGCCCCAAAATAAGGGAAATTTCTGGAATTTTCCCCAAAATAAATGGAATTTCTGAGTTTTACCCCAAAATAAAAAGAATTTCTGTGTTTTTGCCCCAACATATAGGGAATTTCTGCCTTTTTGCCCCACAACTAGGGGAATTTCTGCAATTTTGCTCCAAAATACGGGGAATTTCTGCTTTTTTTCCCAATAATAATAGGAATGTATACCTTTTGCCACAAAAAAAGGGGAATTTCTTCATTTTTGCCTCAAAATAAGAGGAATTTCTGCCTTTTAACCTCAAAATAAGTGAAATTTCTGCCTTTCTACCCAAAAATAAACGGAATTTCTGTCATTTTGCCCTGAAATAAAAAGAATTTTTGAATTATGCCCTAATAAGTAAAATTTCTGCAATTTTACCCCAAAATAAAAGAAATTTCTGCCTTTTTGCCACAAAATAAAAGGAATTTGGGTCTTTTTGCCCAAAAATAAGGGAAATTTCTGCCTTTTTGTTCCAAAATGAGGGGAATTTCAGCACTTTTACCTCAAAGTAAAGGGAATTTTTGCATTTTTGCCACAAAATATTGAGAATTTCTGCCATTTTGCTCCAAAATATCGAAAATTTCTGCCTTTTTTTTCCTGAAATAAGTGAAATTTCTGCAATTTTGCCCCAAAATAAGTGAAATTTCTGCAATCTAGCCCCAAAATAAGGGAAATTTTTGGAATTTTCATCAAAATAAATGGAATTTCGGGGTTTTGCCACAAAATAAAGAATTTCTGATTTTTGCCCCAACATATTCGGAATTTCTGCATTTTTGCCACACAATTAGGGGGTTTTCTGCAATTTTGCTCCAAAATACGGGGAATTTTTGCTTTTTTGCCCAAAAATAAGGGGAATGTATACCTTTTGCCACAAAAAAGGGAAATTTCTTCATTTTTGCCCCAAAATAAGAGGAATTTCTTCCTTTTTACCTCAAAATAAGTGAAATTTCTGCCTTTTTCCCCAAAAATAAACGGAATTTCTGTCTTTTTGCCCCAAAATAAAAGGAATTTTTGAATTTTGCCCTGAAATAAGTGAAATTTATGCAATTTTACCCCAAAATAAGGGAAATTTCTGTAATTTTGCCCCAAAATAAGTTGAATTTCTGAGTTTTTTCCCAAAATAAGGAGAATTTCTGTCTTTCTGCCCCAACACATAGGGAATTTCTGCCTTTTTGCCCCACAATTAGGGGATTTTCTGCAATTTTGCTCCGAAATACGGGGAATTTCTGCTTTTTTGCCCGAAAATAAGGGGAATGTATACCTTTTTTCCACAAAAAAGGGAAATTTCTTCATTTTTGCCCCAAAATAAGAGGAATTTCTTGCTTTCTACCTCAAATTAAGTGAAATTTCTGACTTTTTACCCAAAAATAAACGGAAT